>NW_010119571.1:1068-23415 GCF_000699245.1 Pterocles gutturalis | reverse complement strand
CACCAGTGCCGAGTCCAGGGGCACAATCATTTTTTTGAGAAAAGGGGTGAATAGAAGGCACCAGCACTAGGTCAAAACTCCTCAAACCTAAAACAGATTGCACTTTGCTGAAAGGCAGAGAGATCAAAATGTTTCTTCAAGCACTTTTCCAGACATATGGAGATTAAAGTTAGAAATAAAATTGGTTTGTATATATTTCCCTTCAGCTTGTGTGACTTTATCAAAGATAGTAATTTTCAAAAATACCTCAGTAATAAATCAGAAATAAAACTTTGGGGAAACCAGTGAATCTTCACTTATTTTTCAAAGATGCTTTTAGCTGGATAGCATCCCACAGATACGCATGATCTTTCTCTGGGTGGATATTTATTACTGCTTCACCTGCCTCACGTGTCTTTTAATTAACATATTAAAGTGTCAGTTAGATTCATTGCATCTCCAGTAAGAAGTAATTTTTCATCCTTCACTTAAAAACTAGTTTTGAAATGTCCTAAAGCAATTATTTCTCAGTGAATCACAACAGACAGCTTGGTATTGTTAGAGAAAAAGTGCCTAAGGGTACTGCTCTTTCCTTTTCCGCAGGAACCAGACTAAGGCAATGGCACATGCATCTTCATCAAGCCACACCTCTAACCCCTCTGCTCTGTATGTTTCAAGCCAAAGCAACTCTGCATTTACAGTGACGATTTCAAACATATAAAAAAGCATTTCAAAGGGCAGTTATACAAGAGTGCAGGAGCGTACAGAGACAGTTAATAGCAAAAGCTACACAAATTCTTACTCCGAATCCTACAGGATTTGATTTATTGAAAAATAAATTATTTATGACATCTTTCCACTTCAGTTCCTCATAGTGTAATCCTTCTAGGAGGCATTACATCAGTGTTACTCTTTTTTTTTAATTGTGTGCAACTTCATTTGTAGTTTGTATTAATTACAGAAGATGGCAGCACTAAAAGTAATTATGATGCACGGCTGATTGGAAGACTACTTCATCTTTTTTCACTTCTCAGTTTGGCTTTACAGAGGCTGTAGCACACCAAAGCCAATCTGGGCTTCAGGACTGAAAGATGATGAGCTCTGGGACAAAGAGAAATGTCAATAATTACGGGTGAATTAAAAGGGTTGGGTTGTATTCAATATGAATAGGAATGATTCTTTGTATTATTTAATTAAGCTAAATATTATTATAAATACTATTTCTATTAGTTCTATATTTCCTTCAACTTTCTCCAGTGAAACATTTTGAGAGTGCTGCAGAGTTTTGGAAATTACAAAGGGGAGATCAATCCATAGGCACTGTAGACTTTGTTCTACATGGAAAAGGTATGGGGAGGATCATCCCACCATACCCAAAAGGCGTGGGATTTTCTGTGTTCATGTGAGGATCTGGGTAGCTGGGAGCTGAAGTCCTCTCTTCCTCTCCCTGCCTCACTCCCTGTTCTTTGTGGGGCACCAAGTACTTCAGACCGAAGAGCGGAGGAGAGGACATGTAAGTAGATGTCCTTGGGCTTCTGGGTGAACATCCCAGTAAGGATCTGTGCATTCACCCTTTGTCTGTGTCCTCCTGAGAGCCACTCAGGTGGCTGGTGGAGGCTGCAGAAGAGCATGCTGTTGCTATGCTGGGTGGCTGGTCACTTCTGGGAACGACAACTGGTTTTAAGGAGCCTTCTTAATCTTGAGCTTGACCATGGCAGTTAGAGCAATTCTTCAGAAGGGACAGTTCTGAAGGTTACAGTCTGTAACATTATTAAATGCATTTTTCTTTTAATTATTAGCTTTCTTAAATCCACATGAAATACAGGAGATGGTTTATTACTAGAGAATATTTTCCCTGTTAAATCCTCTGTAAAAAGGTAAACAAATAATTGACTTCTGGGAATCTTAAGACCAGGCTACCCAGGGAGGTGGTGGAGTCACCATCCCTGGAGGTGTTCAAGAAATGTGCAGATGTGGTGCTTAGGGACATGGTTTAGTGAGTTAGGTGGTGCTGGGTTGGACTTGATGATCCTTGAGGTCTTTTCCAACCTTATGATTCTATGATTCTATGATTCCAGAAAAATTGCTATCTGCATTTCTGTTCAGAACCTTTAAGATGCAAATTCTGCTGCAAGTGCACAAAGCTTCAGTAATGAGACTGATGCAGAACGCTGTGAAAACCTGAACCACCAAAATTACCTTTTAATGTCCAAGGAATAAGTCAAAGAATTTGAACTGCTTACATGATTTCAGTATTATTTTTGTCTGGACTTCATTATTTATTTTCTTCAATGCAGAGACCCCTTTCTGAGAGATAAAAATAAAAACCTAGTTTTACTTCTTATTTATGTGAGAGTTAATAGCCCAGTGACTTCAAAAGGAACAGCACATAGCTCACAAACTGAATTTGGCTCACATAATATAAAATGAAATATGCTTATGCAAGACAAAATCGCATAAAAGTCTTAAAGGATGAAATCTCACAGTCATGGAACCCACAACAGAAGCAAAAACTGAACAGGAGAAATGCAAACTCTGCTACCACAAGATTTCACTGTGTTTTTTTGAGAAGTGCATGTAAGGTGATTTATTTCTTTATGCAGGTTGTTTCCTTACCTAAACCTCCCCAGTCTTCAGCCATAAGCCTGCTGCAAATAAGAGAAGTGAGGGCGTGCAGATAATATTTTAAAATGCTGCAGAAATGGAAAGGATTTTTCTCTGAACAGACCTCAAGTTCTCCACTTAATTTTTTGTAATACTGCTTTTATTAAATTATTTTCTGTAACTTCAAAGTTAATTCCAAAAGGAATTGAGGATGGCAAAACTACTTAAAGAGCAAGGTGGGAAAGCCTACTTTACATTAACCTGCAAATTGAGACGGATAGCAGAAGAAACAGCCTTGAAGATCTACATGAGCATGCATTATACACACACGTAGCTCTCACTTTGGCTCCATGCTCCCTATTGAATAACCTGGCATCCAAGAACAAGTATTGTGAGAAATAGCTCCCCTGAAATATTACTGGGGTGAGTATGTCCACCGTTGTTGGTCAGATTCTTTTCCTTCCTGAATCGGTGCCTTTGTGCCACGGAGGTGCAAGCTGGGAATTCAAAACTGACTTAAAGTTAGTTTAATTAAATCCTGTGCCTGTCAATCTGTCTCCTCTTGAGTAAATTATGTCATGATATTTTTAATCAAGGCAAAGCCAGAGCAGCAGCTTACAGGATCAGAAAACCAGCTGTGCCCTGTACACCACTGTCCAGGTCTTGTCTCAACTAAGAATATTTTGAAAAGTATCTTGCCTGAGTGGCATTGCAAAGTCCACCTCAACAGGATTCCAGATTTGCAAAATTAAGACAAGATCTTGATCAGTGAAGAATAATTTGCAAGAAACTTTCCCTTTTCATCATCCCTTGCTCACAGCTGCCTTCAGTTGCATTCCTCTTGTTTACCTCCACCAAGAGTGGATTCACGCTCCAGGATACTCCAGGTCATTGCCGTGAGGCAGCAAAGGGCTTGCTTTATTAAGCACATCCTCCTCCTGGATTTCCACTGATGCCACATTTTTCTATCCTTCCAGCATACAAGACATCTCTTTTATATGCCTACTGAGCATCAGACAAGTGCAAGGTACACCCCATATATTTGTTCTAGCCATTTGATTCTCTTACTGATACTGTTCAAGCCACAACCAGGTCTAGGTCAGATCCTACCAAGCACTGCTTCTAGTTCTCTTAACCTTGGTCCCAAAGCTTCAGTGGCTGTTGGTCTCATACAGCCCTTGTACTCCTGACCGTACTTGCATGTCGTATTCAGCCCTAGCTAGGATGATCTATAGGCCATCACACATTAATCACCAATCTCCAGCGATACAGAGGAGGCAGGAGATCTGAAGCTCCAGAATGCAAATTTAAAAAGGCAAATACAGAAGGTACTTGTGCTGCGGCAGTACCTGGGGGGTGCTGGTACACACACCAGGAGTGCTGGTGTGGTGTAAGTGCACTATGTGCCAGTCCTATCTCAACCAGTGGTAAAATAAGAAAAAAACTGTGAATCAGAAAAGTGTTGTGTTCCCTTACTAGAGAGTAGGTCACAGGTGTTACTGTGTGGATTGGGAAAGTGTCATCAGCTATGAACTTTTTGTGTGATTTAGCCACTTTGAGGTGATATTCAGCAAAGACGGTAACAGTGGTGGGAATATCACTTATGAATGGTTTCCTTTATTACAGGCAGAAACAAGCGCCTATGAAAAGTATGGGAAAGTGTTCAAGGATTTAACAGAGAGATTAGGAAGCTATTTCTTTGATTAGTAAGAAACCCAGCATGAAACAATTACATTTATAATAATGTGTTCCCTGTTTCCTACTGAAAAATAGTCTTAACCCCATACTGGTTTAAAAACACCATCTATCTACATTGACTTTATTGATCTAGTTCTTAACTTGAAAAAACTTCCACTATGTCCCCTTGAAGACTCTTTAATAAAAAGAAACACAGCTCCTTTAAGTTTCTTTATAGCCTGTTTTGCAGAGCTGGCGCAATCTTTGTTGACCCAGCCTGTACTCGCTCCAAGGTAATAATAACCTATCGATGTGTGCAGGGACTGATGTAGCGCTCAGTATTTGAAACAGTGCTTGACAAGTGTCTTGTACAGAAAAAGCATTGCCTTTTTGTAGTTTGTCTTTTATTGATACAACACTAGGTGTGTTTTTCTTTCTGAGGCATTAATTGGCATGAAAATTCCAATAACTGTTTTCATACAAGCTCCCGGCCTTATTTGATTGTTCCATTTAACACCTATTTCTTGGGCTGTTTCCTTGATCTTGGACTAATTATTTTACAGAATTCTACACTGAATTTCCTTTACCATCTGCCGGTCTAACCAACCTAATGATCCATGTCCTCTGGAAGCAGATTGCATTATTCCTCATTATTTGCTCTGCTTCTGGCTTTACCATCATTCGCTCTGTAGACTGAGGACTTGGCTCCAGCTCTTGGCTGCTGATGGGGGCAGTGACAGCACAACTTTAAGCAGATTTTATACTTTCCAAGGTATTAGCGTCGTCTCCTAGCACAAATCAGAGTAGCCTAGAAACTACCTGAAATGAGAGAGGGCACCATTGATCCCCGCAGCTACAATTACTCAAATCAATGGATTCAACAAAATCGTGGGGATTGGTGTTTCTTAGCCAACGGTGCCAGAGCAGAGGGGATAACACAAAAACCCACTTAGTGCCTATATATTACCAAAGATTTCTCCTACCAAGACTGACTGAATGGCAACTTTATACTATCTTCAAGATGCAAAGCAGCTGAAGTGCTGTCAAGGTCAAACCCTTGTTTTTTAAATTATTCTTTTGATTGTTTTGATGTAAAATTGTTGAGTGTATGAATCAGGGCCCTTAAAACTGACTCAGAGCTACTCCAGTTGTAACAGTGGTGAAGCAGTAAATAATTGCTGACATTCAAAATGTCACTTTTTTGTTTTGTTTTGTTTTAGAAGCATTCAGCTCTACATTAAACAGAAATAATCTGGAGTTTCAGCAACTACTGGTGTTTAGGCTCAGGTCTAGGGTCTAACATAGCTGCTCATCCTCACTACTGATGCTGCGGAGGCAGTTCCAGCGAACACATTGACTGTCAGACTCCAGACTGAATTAGCAAACCTATTGAATAGGAAGTATTTTTTCTTACAGGCTGAATGCTTCTCTGCTCAGATATAGAAGTCATTGAAAGTATTCATAACACGTCTTCAGAATAAAAGTCTACAGCAGTAAAGTTTTGGGGTGGGGTGGGGTGGTGTTATGTCATTGGAATGAGTTGCTTTAGAAAGGTACCTGGATTTCCATGTATCTTTAGTTTCTTCTGTAGCAATGAACATATTCAGCTATATTCTATATTCAGCTTCCTACAAATAGGTTGTGAAATACCCTCGAGTACTGGAAACATTGGGGCAAATACTAATTGAGACTTATTTTGTGGGACCCTTCTGAGGTGACAGCTGGAGGTGAAATGTTAAATAGCCCACCTCATCAAAGTGTAGGCAACTGAACTGAACCCTGAATATAGCCTCAGTGTATGTACCAAAGCCTTTGCTAACGCTACATGGATACTTTACTGTGGTGGTAAAATCCTCTAAAAATGGTGAACAGTGCCTCAGAAGGGCAAAGCAGTGGGGAGAAGGTGCTTTGAATGTCAAATTGGTTATCTCTACAATGAATATGCCAGGTGTTGTTTTTGCAAAAAGCCAGTGAAGCTTCACATCCTGCCAGGCTATCCAGGGCATTGCACAATTAATACTGCTTTATCAGCTGTGATTTATAAGATCTTTTAAAATGAAGAAAAAGATTTCCATTGCACATCTGACTGCCTGGGAGGGTAAAGCACAGATAAGAAATCAATGTTGCGTAGAGGCTCTGCAGAGAGAGCGCGTCCTGGTCCCAGACGAGCCTGACGACGTTTGCATTCTCACAGAGAAGAAGAGCTAATCAAAGCTGTGACATGGTTAAGTTCCCCTAAATTAGAAGATAAGGAGGAAGGGGAACTGAAGTCCCCAGGAAATTATTTGATACTTCATTTGCACTCAAGAGGCAACCCAACAACTGTCACTGTCACAGGGGGGACAGAAATGCAAGCAGAGCACTGCTGATTTGTTTCCTTGGCTTCTGTGCCCCAGAGAAATCTCACAATGACAAGTACACTGGAAGTTGCTTTTGTTGTTTGTTGTTTCCCTTCCAGAACTTGGATTTTAATCAGGAATTTAACCTTTGCTTTTCCACGTAGCTTGTTTCATAACTCAACTTGCTCAGCTTCTGAAGTTGTGGTGAATGCAGCAAATCTGTAGCAAGTGCATTGCCTCAAAGGCTATGAATTCAGGGAGAGCTCAGCTTGCAGGCACTCGCTGGAGGGGAGCAAGCCTAGAAATCCAGAAAATGGGATGTGTTGCTCACCATCTGGAAAGTTTGGTTTTGGGGGCATGCAGCAAGGAGAAAACCACTGCTGGTAAGGTATTACCAGCGAGCAATACGAGGGAGAACCACAGCACCACAGTCCTAAAGATTATTTAATACAAATAAATATAAAATTATTTCAAATACTCAACCCCATATAAGTGTGCATTAAGAATTAAAACGTATTTGAAGATGGCTGTTTTCTTTGGGAGAGAGTATGTGAGCCCCAAGCCAGTCTTTTCTACATTATAAAATTGGATGGGAGTTGCCTGACCTGCATAGGTAAGGCCAGAAGATCTCCTTAAATGAACTGCATTTGAGAGAATATTTGTCTAGAAAGACCTCTATTCATTACCTGCAGGTTTCCTGGCATGCAAGAATCGCAACAGCAACTCTCAAATTCTTCCACTGCCTTTAAGAGTCTATATCTAGCTGGAATTTATCTGACTTCAGTTTTTAGCCAGTGAATCATTATCTGTGTTTGTCTAATGGTAAGAAGACATCTATTGCCAAGTTTCTCATCTGAATATACTTGTGGATTGATCGTGGCCTTATCTTTGCTCATCAGACAGATTTGGGATCCAGGGTCTTTCAGGTTAAAGCATGTCTTCTCCTTTCACTGCTGTTCACTTTCTGTGAAGCATTTGTAATTAATTAATATCCTTCATTAACTCGGGTACCAGCACAACACATACAAGTTGCACCACTGCCAAATACTCTCACCTGATTTTCTTCTGCATGTGCTTCTGAGAATCACTTCTATAGAGATGTTTTCCACCATTCATATGTGATGTAAGTTATTTATAACTTAAATTTGTAAAATGAAATGTGTAATAACATAAGTAACATTGTTTAAATAGTGCAAAGAATATTTCTTTAAAAGTAAAGATACAACTGTGAATTCTTTTTTTTTTTATTATTTTTTTTTTTTCAGATGTGTGTTGAAGTTTGGTCCAGCTCCCATAAGAAATTGCTATCTGGACTTAATGCTTAGTCTGTCTCAAAAACATCTAACCACTACATTATTATAATGTATACTTCTCTGAGTGGGACTTTCAAAGACCATGGTCCCTATAAAAGTGATCTCTGGAAGCAATCCTAGGAAAATGGCTTTATGGAGAATTACTGGTGTTTTTGCTGGCATAATGCAGTTCATGCTGCTAGTCCTACAGATCTAATGTAACGACATTACTCTTCATCTTTCATATTTTAGTGCCCTCAAGGTTTTTATTCAGTTTTACCTTGGGATGATATTTTGCATATACATATATAAAAAAAAAAAAAAAAAAGAGCTTCTAACTTGTCAGGACAGATGAAATTTTGTAGCATCTATGGGAGAGAGATGCCACTCATTTAATTGGTGTCTCTGGCATTAAGGCATATGACAAGAATAGGTAAGGAGTCAAATGCTCAGATAGTTTAGAGCTATTATGATTAAAACCACTAAAAAAATTGGTCCCATTCAAAAGCAAAATCAAAATACTAACCCTTGTGTGTAGATTTGCCATGCAGAAAGATGAAATGTTTAGACTGATTGAGCCTGTAACAACGCATCTGTTGGACACTTTCAGTAGTATTTAAGAAACATTTAATTATTACACTAAACAACTATTAGCCTGTTTACCAATACCGTCTCATGTTGAGATTGTGAATAGCAGGCAAAAGGATCTCCTTCAGTAAGAAGAGGTAGTTCTGCTGGTGGTAGTGATGGCAGTGGTGCAGCTCCTCTACCCCCCATCCTGGAGCGATAACAGCCCCTGGCCAGGCGCTAACTACCCCAAGATCATCTCAGTTCTTACCTGCACCCTCAGAGACAAATAGTGCTTGCAGACGATCCAGGGAGGCACCTAGGCAGCCACTCACCAGAGAACCAGAGTTACAACAACTCCCCATACCTGAGGTCACTGGAAAAGCAGGGAAAATCCAGACAGTGATGCACATTTAAGAAGACTGCAGAGAATGAACTGGTCTGCCTGGGAACTGGTCCCTGCTTTTGTATTGATGAGTCTTTTAAAACATAGAGCTGAGTTTGATCAAACATTTCAAACTTCAGAAGAGTTGCTGTGAACGTGCCAGAGTTGTACCTGAGTGGCTCTGAGAACCTAGTCTAATGTCCACAGTCATTCTGGCATTGTTCTTCTTTCCAATCAGAAGGAAATGCATCAATTAGGGAAAAAAAAAGATTTTTCAGTCTGTACTTGCTATAGACCTGAATTTACTTCTAACTAGCAAACATGATCATGTTTCACTTTCATGTGATATGTAGGAACTAAGAACATTCTCCTTTTTTTGGTCACTTGTCTAAGTATATCTTTGAACAGTTGCAGCAGGTATTTTATCTTTTGGACTCTTACAAAGGAGGAGTTTTTAGGGCTTTACCTTGCTTTGATAAAGTAATGTATTAAAAATAAAATAAAAAACCTGCAACTATTTTGTTTCAGCAGTCACACCGCACAAAACACAGGTAAGGAGTAACTAGAGGAGGTTCAGTAACCTGCCCATGAAAAAATGAAATATTTAAATGTCATATCATCCAGGGAACAAGGACGTACTTCACCTTGAGAAAACAGGATCTATCCACTGCATTCCTGTAGGAAGCATTTAAACCTCTGCTTGAGGGCCAAATAATATCATATACTGCCCATGTAAAAGAACAAGGGAGAGGCAGTTGACAAAAAGACTAAGGAAATCTCTTTGCAGGCAGATTTCTGTGATCTTCCCAGCTCTGCTCCTCTGGACAACAGTAAAAAAACCCAAGGGTGGGGTGAAAACTTTTTGCTCAGCTGAATTTTTCTTGGATTCAGAGATTCATCTACACAGAAAGCTAGCTCAGATCTGTGTGCTCCTAAACACAACTTTTGTGGGCAGCATTAAACCTGGTAAACAACTCCTTTTCCAGTTCTCTTTCTGTCCTGTGTACCTATGTCATGGTCCTGGAGCTGACAGCATGTGAACTGCTGAGTCCTGCAGCCACCAGAGCTCTGCAAGCAGGAGCCACCCACATTTGGGCTTTTGGGCAGGCGGATGACCCACATATGATGTGGCAGCAGCTGTGCCTTAGGAGACATAAGTAGGATATTTAGCATGGTGAAGATTAGGATCCATCAGCAGAGGTCAGGGATTTCTGCTTGCTCCTGGCAGGTAAATGCTGGATAAATCACAACCCAGTGAGGCTGGACTGTGGTGTGTTGATAACCACCAGAACAGGGACTGTTTCTGAGGTGTCTGCAAAAACTGACAGAGAAGAGTGAGTCCCTTGTTGGTCTATCAAAACATGCTATACCAATTCTGTACCTTCCCTGGGAAACGTTTACAGGGCTGCAAGCTGGAAAAGGCCAGGGCTGTGTGCATGGCTCTGCTGGGAGCATGGGGGCTGTTCTGCTGCAGCAGTACTGAGAAAACCACCTCAGGAGCGTGCTTCATTCAGCCTGCGCAGGCAGGGGCACATAAGGATTCCCCAGCATGTGGCAATTCAAGAGCTGGAGGAGAAATGTGTGAGAGTGAGAAAGGAATTAGCCAGATCTCCAGGTGGCAAAGGAAACCTGACGTGTAACTATTGAGCACTTCAGCAGATTCAGAGGCACAGCTTGTTCCTTCTCCTGCGTACGGAAGGGATAGCTCGGGTTCTGCTTATTATGAGAAGCCTGCAGCCTCCCTGTCCTCCCCCAGCGTGCCAACTGCTCTCTCCCAGGATGGTGCCACTGTCACTTACTGGCTGCCACAGAGGCAACAGGATGTGCTGCTATGATTCAGGGTGTGAAGTCACCAAGGTGCTTGTTGAGACCAACTGTGGCCCAAGGCGAGGACACCCACTCTTTGGGACATGATTTTGCTGAGCATCCAGATGGCTGGGAGGAAGTTTGGTAGCAGGAAAAGGATATAGAGCAGCCCTGGAAAAGGGTAAAAATACCCTAGAATAAGGAAATGCAAATATGCAGACCAGGATACCAACCTAAAACCCCCCAAACCAGAAGAGCAGACTGTCTCCCCTTCCATGTACACCACTGACGACTGAACAGGGGCCAGAAGCTGCAGGGAAGCTGTCAGTCAGGTGGGTCAGGTTTGACAAACAGAAGGCACAAGGATTTACCAAGGGCAACAAAATATTTGTACCTGCTTAGGAAGGTGGCTGCACCTTTGCAGCAGATCTGACAGCCCGCCTGCAGCAATGGCCATCTCTGGATGGCAGCTCTGCCGGGCAAACTGCTGCTGCCAGAGCGGCTGATCAGCCCTGGAGGCAGGGATGGGGGTGAGAGCACGGCAGCACTTGGCACTGCTGCCCGTTGAAGCAACTCAGTGGTGCCAGGATGTATTAGAGAAACATCTTCATCCAATTGAAGCACAATAATTTATTCATAAATGTCTCATGAGAAAGGAAAGCACACCTTATTCAATATTTTATATAGCTGATGTGGTTTGCAAATGATTTGTAAGTTACAGGTTAGTAAACAATGCTTTTCAAACTCCTGCAGAAGAAGCAGACAAGTTGATTCACATTCCTGCAGAGAACACTGGGACCCCAGACACTGTCATGTCTCCTCGGGTACTTTTAACAACAACAGAACATGTTTACAATTTCGCAGAATGTACAGCAAAGGAATAAAAAGTTAGGAACTGTTTTCTCTAGAAATGCAATTGTGCTGAAATGTTTTTAAAATATTACATCAAATTCAACTACATTTGGAATTTGGCTGAGATGGAATCTTCCTTATATTTAATTCCTTATAATTATCTTTGCTCTTGATATATTTAAATATTTATATTACACATGACTATTTTTCTTGCTTAATTTTGTGCAAAGGACGCGGTTCAGTGAGGTTGTATCAGCATTTATGAACTGAATTATTCTGTGATTTCAAAAGTTTTGCTTTTGTTAGTCCTGGGCACAAAAATCAATTCCATTGTCAGTATTGACCTCTGTGGTGGAGAAAACTCTGTGGATGCAGAGTGCAAACCAAAGCATAGAGAATGCAGTAAGGTCAGGAGAAGATCATACTGTGGGACTTCCCATTTCCCTATTCCTTGTCACTCATCCAGCAACCCTGGGAGCAGGCTGAAGAAGATGAAAATCCAAGTGAGCTCTGTACAAAAAAGGCAGTGTACGAATAATTGGAAGTGATTTGTAGTGAGGTCTTTAATTCCAAGTCTGTCTGCTTTATAGAAGAGTTGGGATTTAATTATACTTGTTGCAAAGCTTTCCCGACATTCTTGAGATTACTGAGCACATACTTAAAGTGGCAACCTCGGTAAACCACTAACGTCAATTTTTCTCTATAGATCCTGGAAAAATGGAAATGCTGTTCAAAACTGATGTGGTATTTTTTAATCACACTAAATGGATGGCCAGCAAATTGTGGGTCAGTCAATGTTACAGTGGTTCCTAGCAAAAGAATGGGATTTTGTCAGATTAGTGTCAGAATGAGAACTCCATACAGCATTTAACCTCCTACTGTGTGACATTTTGATTTAAAAATTAACACTATCCAATATCAATACTTCAAGTACTAAGTGGGTTAAAAAGTAACTGATATGTTTTATGAGGTATTTCTTAAAGAGAATGCTTAATGGAAGAAGGTGTCTCTGAAAAGCTCTGCAGTGATGGGTGCCTGGCCCAGTACTGTGTTTTTTTGTGGTTTTTTTTTTTTTTTAAATAAAATAGGAACTAGCTAATAAAGTTTGCAAAAAGTCACACACTAGCAGAATGGTAAATCATGATGAAAACTTACACAGAGTTACTCTGGACCATTCTATAAACTCAATACATATTGCAGGGGAAAAGGAAAACCAAAAAAAAACCCAAACAAAAAACCCTACTGCAGCCAATGACAAGATTCTCGCTGCCTTTGACAGAGATCTCCTGTGTGATCTGATCTAGGTGTTCCTGCTCCGGCAGGGGGATTGGACTAGATGATCTTTCGAGGTCCCTTCCAATCTCTAACATTCTGTGATTCTGTGATTCTGTGAGATGGGCTTTTACATGACTTGTTTTAACAGAGTCAGACAAAGGTTAACGTATCTGTGAACACAGATTGCAATTCTGCCTGTGAAGACATTGCATTAGGATAAACAGGACTGGAAATATTCATGGGTCAATCAGCTGAACAAAAGCGCTGATGATAACTCTGTGGCTGCAAGGCTGGACTGGGAAGCAGAAACATTTTAGCCTCGCTAAAACTGAGTCCTTGGTCCGGGAGCATCCACCATGCCCAGACAGCTGAGTGGTGCCAGGCCAGATGCTTCACTTTTTCTGTTGTTCATTCTGTATTTCCTAGTTAATGATGCTGTGGGCCTGCCTAAATGTTTCTTCCATCTCAAAAGTCAAACAACTATTGATAAATAGGCAAAGGTTCAGACATGAAATGGGCAAAAATTTGGGAATCCAAAATCTGGGAAGTGCATATTACAGTCATTAAGCATGTCTGGCAGCTTGGCTTTTTTAAAGAGTAAGAAGTAACTTGATCAAGGTCTTCAGGTATACACGTGGGAAGAAGGTAGCATCTGATACGTTACAGTTCTGTCACCTGTTAGACAATGGTACAACAAAATCTAATACCTGGAAGCTGAATCTAGACAAATAATTACCATTATATATGATATCCTAAACCTTGTCTGGGGTCTTGTCACAGGCTGTCCCTAGACACTTTTCTGGATGAGTAAATCTGCAAAACAGACCTAATATTCCAGTGTAGCATTCTGATTTCAAGACCCACATTTAGCTTCTGACAAGTTACTGTCCTTACCTCTGGGGCTCCGAGGAACACTGCAAAGGAAATAACCACATTATTTTTTACTCAGAATAATTTTTATTTACGAGCTGCAACACTGGAAACAGCCAAAGCCTGAAGGCAGCCTCCCCCTGCCGGGTGTCCCCAGCCCAGGCACTCCAGCCCTTCTCATCTCGTTGGCCGGGGCTTTTCCCATGGCAGTGCCAGGGACAGAGGTGCTGCAGGCTGAGACCAAGGGCCAGCTCTGGCCTCTGCCCACCGCAGGCTTCTGCAGAGAGATATCCTGCGTGGCCATGTGCTAGAGACCTCCCTGTAACACAGGGAAGAGCTGGGTGATGCTGATGGCCCTTGACTACTTTGTCCCATCTTCTCCATCCCTGGTGGCTGGCGAGGACCAAGGCAGCGCTGTCAGGTGGGGACTCCAGCCACAGTGACTTCTACAGAACTTCTGCAAGACCTAATGGGATTTGCAGTTGGACAAGGAGAGCTCCCAAACTGTGAGATGTTTTCCTAAATACGTACCCTAGAGACCAACCACAAGTTTTTGGTCTGGAGGCCGGGTACTCTGAGTGAATTGTTACAAACCTGTGTTTTGCAAATGAGCCTATTATATCCATTTGCACAAAGGCACATTATGAATCAAAAATCAATTCCTGTGTTGAGAAATTCATTTTGAATAATAGTACCAGGGGAAAAAAAAACAAACCAGAAGTGCTCTGTTTCAATATTTTCAAAATGAATGGGTCTTTGTTTTGTTCTCTAATACTGCTTCATTCTAAAATTGATCTAAGTTAAATGTTAATAAATGTTAAAAATACATGAAAAGCAAGCAATGTATCTGACTGGATATTAGTTTTACCCAATTTATTTTCAGTTTGGCCACCAAACATAAAAATCAATTATTCTCACAACTCTATTCACTCTAAGTGCCTCTCTTCCAACACACTGCTTTCCACAGTTCTCTCCTCTTCTATGGAGACGCTTACTTTTCACAGATATAGTAACTTGGGGTCTTCCCCAGGTGATACATTCTGGTATTTTCATTCACATAAATTCTCCTTAATCTTTTCTACTGTTAGTGGTGATTAGAACTAGTTAGCCACTACTGTAAGCTTCATTAACATGATGCTTATTGCCTACTTCAGATAATGAAGCTATTAATTAAAATGGTATCTAACAAGAATCCACTGGGTATGTGACTAAATATTGCTCCAATGCGGTTATATGTTGGTTTTTATTACTTTCTTTGTCTTTCAAAAATTTTCCAGTACACATTGCAATGAGCCCATCCAAGTCACTTAGAATATTTTGGACAAGTTACTACAAAATGCAGTATCACCTTCTTCAATGAAATCAGAATGCCATCGTCCTTCCCTCCTATTGCCTGGCAAGAAGTATGTTGGATAAAACATGCACTGTGTAAACTCCTATTGTTTACTGCTTGTTGGTTTCATTAGCCTCTTCATTTTAGTGGCCATCAGCATATATTTTCCCCTTCATTGTACACACACTCCCTTTATGCAAAGAGTATGTAATATTGCCAATTTCCCACTGTGAAACTCGTGATACTTTTTTCAGAGCTATTAAAGAGTTGGCTCCACTCAACAGCTGTTTACCTCAGTACAACCATTAAGATGAAAAATTAGTTTAGAGACTTTTTTGGGCCAAAGATCATTTCGGCAGTACACGTGAAATAAACATTTATTCAAATGACAGCCTGGGGCTAAAAACAAGGAGACATTCCAGAAGTCTATTAGCATCAAGAGAAAGACCAAGGGACTACAGAAAGTGTTGGTTTACTACTCAGCAGAAAGATAAAATTTATAACAGATGACATGAGGAGTGGAATTTGGTGGGGGGTTTTTGCTTCATCATGGATGTTAAATTGGTTCATATGGTTAATGCCATTAGCATCATTATAAAGAGGAAAAACTCCAGATGTGGAATAGGAATAGGAATAGGAATAGGAATAGGAATAGGTTAAAGACCACCGTGATGGCTTTGCTGATCAGAGGAGCCCATAATTACTGAGGGAATTGTAAATCTTACAGGCAAGAGGCTGAGGCAACATCATGGTATGCATGGGGGATGAGAAGTTTTAGAATAGTAGAAAGATTACAAAAAGATAAATATAGTGTCTGTGTTTGGAAAAGGATGAGGGAAGAGCATGAATATGGAAAATTGAACTGAAGGAGTTACAGATTGGTCTACCACACTTTACTTCCTAGAATAATATGAAAATAAACAATGTTTTTATGAATACATGGAAGATAAAACACGGACGAGTAACACCTAATGTTATCAAGGAACAATCTTGTCAAATATAATTTACTCTGTTCTATTACAGGATAACTTGCCTATAGGTGTCCTATATCTTGACTCTTTTAAGGCTTTTAATGCCCTCTTAGGTTATATATTCATAGTCAGATGAGGAAAGGTTGTTTAGGTGAAGCTCCAGGAAGGTGAATGCAGAGTTAGGTGGCAAGGAACACTGAAAAGTGTAGCTACTCGTACATTGAATGTGTGTATCTTTAGCAGTTCCACAAGAGTCTGCCTTGGGATTGGTGTTAGTCAATATTTTTATTAATGGCTTGAACAATGGACTAGGTTATATGGTTATTAAATCACTAGATTATATTAACCTAAGTGAGCTGCAAGCACTCTGGAGACTTAAGCAGTTAAGTACATAAGCATGATGCTGTGCCTCGGTTAGTATAACCTGCTTGTCATCAGGGCTAATTAATCACATTAGCATCTCGCTAATGTGACCACACTGCTTGCGGCAGCTGCGATATCCCTAAATGGCACTGCATTATGCCACAGAGATACTCTGAAAGAGACAAATTCCACACTTTCTCCATTTAATCTCCTTCCCCAGTCTGCTCCAGGTCAAGATGCTGATTTACTGGCAGGTCACTTAGGTACCTTTAAACATTTTATCATAAATCCGCCTGGAAACACAGCAGACTTAGTCGTGCCGTGTTGTGTAATTCCAGAGTGAATGCTCTCTTTATGCTCGAATATCATCTTGTGCAGCATCAAAACCACTCTCTGCAGCTCCTAAGCTTCTCTTGCAGGTTCCTCTATCCAAGTATTGATCAGGCCCTGCGTGTTAGAAAGGTCTGCATAGTCCCTAATACCTACACTAGAAGAGTGGTAATTTTCCTGCTTTTCCTGGAAATATATTAGATTGCAGGAGGACTATGATTCCAGCAGATCAATGCCAGAGGAGTTAATATCACCTACTTTTGCCTCCCCGTTGTATAGTTCTAAAATTAGAAACAAGCAGAAACACTGTGCAGCATATTAATGGGCTTGTCACTAGAGTAAAGTAACTGTCCAGCTTCTGACTTACGGGAGATCAGAAGGGCCTTCTCTTGCCACATCCTCAGTGGTCCGTTGTTTAACTTCTCAGAAAAAAAAAATATTTAGAAATAAATGTAACATATATTTAATTGTATTGGAATGTTAATCTAATTAAAGCATCATTTTTTACCCAGTGTGAGGTAAAATATTCTTAGCCATTCTCTACTGTGCAAAAAATTACCTGAAAACATTGTAAGTCACATCCTGACTGCAGCAGCATTATCTTGTTAAGGGCAGAGAGGGGTCTTCAGCACTGGCAGGTACAATTCTTGAAAGCCTCATTAATGTTACATTTAGCATCATGTAGTCCTTATTCAAATGGCTGAATGTTCCTGCAGACACCTCCACGATGCTTGGGGGTCTGGAAAGAAAATCTAAAATACATTTTCTAGGCAGAAGGGTTTATTGTACTTATCTTAAACTAGGCTGGTCTAGAGAAATATAAATCCTTCTCCATGTGAATTCTAATCTAGGAGACACATTTTAACTAAACTTTTATTATATGAAAAACATGTCTAGACACCATCCTTAACTGTACAGATATCTTTGAAGATGTACAGTATATAGCCTGCAGCAGGGTATTTCACAGCGCCTTTTGTCTTGAATCTACTGACCCTCTGGCAAACAGCTGCCACAGCAAGAGAGGCGAAATTTCCATCGTTTCAGAAGGAGTCTCTGATGGTGTGTCTGAACAGCACAACACAGCAAACCACCTGAAAGCTCTGTCTGGGCTAATTAGCAGCCCTGACAGGCAGGCCGTGGTAGCGAGGCAGAGCGCTGCACTGTGTGGTTGCTGTTGGGAGCGAGGTGACTTGCTCAGAAGCCCTAGATAGCAAGGTGCTGCGCTGGGCCACCCAAAAGGTCCTTGGCATTGTAAGGTAGCTTAGCAGCCCAAGAAAGCAAACTTTTCTCGGTGGGCAGGGAGTGGAAAGGTTAGATCCCAAGCTCCCAAGTAGCTCATAAAGTGTTTTATTTTAGACAGCGTGTTTCAGAGCAGTTTTGCAGCTCCTCCAAGTTATGTAGGCTGAGGGAAGGAAGCTGAAGCAGGTCTTAGCTGAGTTGTGTGTCAGTGTGCACCAAGATCTCTTCTTTGCCATGGACCTCAGTAAGTATGTTCCCATTTTCCCTGTACTTCACCATGTTCATTTGTACTCCCATCTGCTTCCCCTTTCAACAGACATGGTGCATTGTGCTTTTTTGCAGGTGAACCTGCCCTATGTTATGAAGTCCAACCTTCTGCTGTCACGGGGAACCCTGCTATTTCATCCCTTTCCTCTGCTTGTCTTTCTTTTAAAGGCTGGTGGGATCTTTTCTTACTTTCAGTCTTTGCTTCCACATACAGCCCAGGTATTTCTCACCTTCCTCACATCCTTTCCCACTCACTGCAGACACTGCTCCCTGCCAGCCCCCTCTCTGTCTACTGAAGTGGACTTCAGTCACTTTGCAGCCAACTAACTTGGTAGTAGACTGCAAGTCAAGTAGGGTAGACTTTGGAATATGTGACTTTTCCCTAAGGATTGCACCCCATTCCCCAGTGCTTTGGGATATCTAGTCCTGCAGCCTGCTTGGGATGCGTCTCCAGCACGGCCCCGCTGTGCTTCCTGGCTCTGCCCTGCTTTGTGGGTGCCCTACAGGATTCCCCCTCTGCTGTCACCATGAGCAGGACTGAGCTCAAGAAAAGTGGGGCAAATTTTCTAACTTACCCGTTCTATAATTTTTCAGGTAGGCATAAATGGGACCATTTCTGACTGAAACAGTGATGGCAACAGCAGTTTCACTGACGCTGATAACAGTAATTGTAGCCACCCCTTTGCTGTGCCTCTCCTGCAGTTATAAACACGACAGAAATAGAAAGAAATGCCATTTCCCACTCCCCGAAAAGGAACATTTCACCATTGCAGCCAGACCCCGGGGGAAAGGAAGGCAAAATGTGCAGAAACTATAATAAAAAAGACATAATGTAAAAGTTAATGCTTTTTGATAGACAACCAGAGCTCATCAGTGGCGAGGCTGTGGGTTGGCATGGCGACTGCCTGGGCTCCCGGGCTCCCTCCAGGCTCTGGTCTCAGGTTTAAAGGGAATCACTGTGCTGCTCCAGGTAAACACACCAGCAACTGCAGCCGGCTCCAGACAACGTGGGACAAGAGAAAAACTGATCCCCACTGATGCATGTTTTAAGATGCTACCTACCAGTGCTGGCACCCAGTTAAGCTGTAATCAAGCCCAAAACACACTTAGGTTATCTCGGTCATCAGTGAAATGGCACAAAAATTCCTGCTTGGCCTTTAGCATTGTCCCTGCTCACACTGAGCATGGGAAAAGGGGGAACAGAATGGAGACTTTCTGCTTTTAGAGCTTCTATTCAAGTGCCCCACATATCCTTGGACGCAAGCTGGAGCTGCCTCATGAGTACCACGACCTGCCTTCTTCCTCTTCTAGACTCAGGATCGAGGCCAGAACAAATCAGATGAGTTTGTTCTATGGACACACCCTGACATGGGTGTGATAAAAGGTTATAATAGTAATATGTAGCTAGTTAAGTGGGCTCAGAGTGAAATTACCAGTTGCTGATAGGCATTGGGTGAACATGAGAGCCGGTGAGTGATACCACTGAAATCTATGAGGAAAGGCCCAGAGAGGCTGAGCAGTTAATGTACTCTGACACACAGCTACAGATGTGGAAAGACAGTTGTCAGCTAGACCCACCCTGTGAAGTGGGGGGAAAAAAAACCTCTGAGGCAGAGCTGCATTTTAAGAGGGCTGGATGGGGGAAACTGCTTGGAGAGGTGCGTGAGATGCAGTCGTGTGCCTGAACTGGGGCATCTCGCATGGAAGTTTGCGTGTGTCTGTCTGAGCATGTTCTCATGTGCTCAACAGTTTTTCCCAGTCCCCCCAACCATCACCGCAGCAGGGTCCAGCCCCACGAAACTGATCATTCCTTGTCAGTCACCTTTATTGCTGTTTATTCATTAACACATAACTTCCTGCTACCCTATTCCCTCCTCACAGGCTTCTTTCTTTTCTGCGTAAGTCCTATCTCTTGCTAAGTCTTCTCCAACCACGCATTCACTCCTCCTCACTATCTTCCTCCTAGTTTCCCACCACGTGATAATCAATGAATTCCCGGATGTGCCCTTCTTGCCAGACATCACCCACAGCCCAGCAACTGCATTCATCTGTTGTTCTTACCCACCGCATCCAAGGGTTTCCCTGGCACAACATACAGCCCTACTCCATAGTGCCCCAAACCAAATGTTTAAGCAGTTCTCCACCACTGCAAATAATTGACTAGTTCCAAAGAGAAATGCCATGATTAGAAACATTAACCAAATAATAAGCCTCTACTTTGTGTTCTGTATAACGATCTATATATTTTAAAAATGAGCGCATTTGTGGTTAGATAAAATGATCAACAGTATGGTCCAAGCCAATCTGGGGCACAAAGTATACTTTTAAAGATTATATAAATTCTCTTTAAACTTGCCTATTTTTAACCACACACGCACTCAAAAATATTTTTAAAAACACTATTATGGTTGTAAAGACCAGTGCTGAACAGGATGTGCCAAAAAAAGAGCTGTCTATGCCCCCGGATTTCCATCCCCTTTATTCTGTGTTGCGTGGTCACATGCTAATTGGTAAACAGGATCCTGCCTCATCAGGTGCGTGAGGCAGCACCTGCTGTCCAGAAAGATCAGGATGATGAGAATCCTGTTTCACCTGTGGAAGAAGCTTTTGTTGAGAATCGTGGCTTAAGACTGAGTTTTTTAGATGAGGCTAGATGACAGCCACAGGGCTGGGACCCTGTTAATTCCCAGGGAGAAAAATAGTGGAAGTCCAACAGGTTGTTGGAGAGAAAGGATAATCTTCTGAGGATTAAGGTGATGAAAGCTCTCCTGAAGAGCTGGAGACTATCCCTGCTTCTGCCACAGAATTCTTCAGTGATGCCAGGCAGATGCTTAAAACTTTTTATAGATGAGCAGCAACTCAGTATGGTTCCTTCTGAGGCCTCGTTTGCAGAACTGCTGCAATCAAAATCCATGGGAGCTCTGCTTTGAGAAATGAGGTCCCAGCTGCCTGTTAGCTTTCTGTCCAGAATATACCAACCTTCTATCTCACAGAGACATGATATTTTCTAAGACCATGAAGCACACAAATAATTGTGGTAAGAACCATAAAAAAGCTTCCTGAGCCTGTCTTTGGGTATTCTGAAGAAACTTCTGATACCAAAGAGTGAGACTAGAAGATTCAAAGCTTTAGAGAGGGACACAACTGGAGTGATTCAGGGGTCCCCCAAAATAGACATCTAGAACCACTTTCCCATTTTCAATGCACTATACTGAAGGACTAGTGGGCATCACTTAGAATCCATGTGAAATCTGTGCCCTTTTGGTGCTGGAGGCCAGAGAGGACATCCTAGGACAACCAAACCAGCCACTGCCTGGACACAGACAATCGTGTCTCCTTTCCCACACTCCTTTACTCAGTTTGTCAGCAAAATCCTAGTTTCTTCCCCTGCTGCTGACCTCTCCCTTTCTTGCCCAGACTGGCTCCCACATTTCTCTCCCTACCTCAGTCTGACTCTCCTCCCGCAGCTTCTCCAATTGCAGTGTTTCTGCCATCCCAGCCCCCTTGGACCATATCTTCTGCAGAGCACCTAATTTCTCCTCTCCTGGCTCTTTCACAGGTCCTAATGTCTTCCTCCTGCTATACCAATTCCAGGTTTCATCTTCCACATTCACAGGCCCTCTATCCCTAAATCTCCCATTTGGCCCAGGTCCCTTCCCCACTACCTCCTTTCGTTTTGAGCTCTCAGAACTTCTTGCCCAACGCTCACTACAACCTCTATCCCTAAATGGTTTGGCCACTTAAGGCCTCCTCCTGCCTTCGAGGTCTGCCTCATATTGCCTTCACCTCCATACTCATGGCCCTTAGAGAACAGGAAAGACAGGTGTTATACACCGAGCCCTGGGGCCCAGCCAGCCTCAGCCTGGAGAAAACAACCAAGCACCAGAGGGAAAGACCATCATTCCTCCTGCTGCTCGAGGCTGGAACAAGTTCAGTTACCCTCTGAAGGCAGCATATGAGCAGCCTGGTCACCTGCAGCGACTGCAGTAGGAGCATGATGAGGCAGTGGAGCACACGCAGGCACCTCCATCAGCATTGGACAAAGCACGCTTGGTGGGAACCAGATCTCCAGGAATTCTAGCTGTAGTTTGCATGCTTAGACTCACCTCTTTAAGCAAGTGAGACAAGCGTGCGTATTTGGGGTCCACACTACCCACGCTGCCTGTGGCTGAGCAAGCCCATGCCCCCGTGCCACCTT
>NW_010119571.1:666-1037 GCF_000699245.1 Pterocles gutturalis | reverse complement strand
CAAGGGGGAAGCGCCCCCGCCTGCAGGGCGGTACCAGCATGAGGTGGCTGCCCTTGTGCTTCCACCCCTCGGAACAGCTTTCAAAGCTCTGACTCTGTCCTGGACAGGAGCGGGGGAGCCTGGAATCCTGTTAGCATGTGCTGCCCCTTCCTAGCCCCTCAGTGACGAGCCGGGGAGGGGGTGGCGCGCTTGCTCCGTTGGGCTGCGCCGGTTTTTGGCAGTCACGGGACAGACATCAAACTTTGTCTAAAGAGGATGAGAAATTTTTAATGAACGCTAGGAGCAATTTCCACACGAGCCTCCCTCCTCCCGGCGCCGATGAGCACTAATATTTAATGGAGGGCGGCCCTCTGCCGGCACCAGCGCAGCTT
>NW_010119571.1:0-227 GCF_000699245.1 Pterocles gutturalis | reverse complement strand
GACCTCGCCCTGGCAGATTGGGGAGGGAGACGGGAGTCTGTGGGCTCTGCCTGTGCCCGGGCAGGAGGCCGCTGCTGCCCCCGCTGCCGGGGGTTTCGCAGTTGCAGCCCCCGCTGGTGACAGACCGATGTTTTGTGAGGGAAGGGATCACACAGCTTTTCAAAAGAAACCCACACGCAGGCTTTAAACTTTAAAATCCGATGCCTAACATGTCTCCCAGAATATCA
>NW_010119570.1:369-1002 GCF_000699245.1 Pterocles gutturalis | reverse complement strand
TGAGCCCCCCAGAGTGCCCCCCAGCCCTGGCACAGGGTGTCAGCATGTCCAAAGGGCCACCCCTGAGCCCAGGCATGGACCACCATCAAGCCCCAGCCCATCAGCAGCCGGTGGCACTGATCCTGACCACCCCAGGCAGGGGGGTGTGCAGCACTGGCCCCTACCCGTGTGTATCCGCCGGTGAGCTTTGAGGTGGGAGCTTTTGGTGTAGACCTTATTGCAGCCTTCAAAGTCGCACTGGTGGATGCGCCGCTTCTTCAGGTCGGGGGAATCGGCTCGCCGACCCCCTCGCGGTTTTTAGGCCGGGGGAATGGGCTTGCTGCCCCCATGCCCACGGACCCTGGGGGGCACCTGGGGACATGGGGGGACACACAGAGTGGGGAGACATGCGTACGAGGAGACTCACTCTCTCGGGAGGTCCTGGAAAGGGGCTGGGCCGCTCTCAGAGGCGCTGTCCCCGCTGTCACTGTTCATGTCCATGGGGTACATGGAGCCCGGGTCCATTTTCACTGGTGGGGGGCGGGAAAGAAAAGCTATTGAGAAACAAGGAGGGAGGGGGTGAGGCTCGTGAGCAGAGAACAGAGACACCCCCAAAATACCCACCCCTGCACCAGAGAAACAACCCTGCCCCTG
>NW_010119570.1:0-249 GCF_000699245.1 Pterocles gutturalis | reverse complement strand
CCCCCCTTTTGTCTGCCTGCTCCTGCCTGGAGAAGGGGAGATCCAGGCCCCCCAGCCCAGATAAGGTGGGAAGCTGGGAACGTCCTGGGGAAGGGGATGGGGGGAATAGCGGGGGGAGTGCAGCTGAACTGAAATGAGAGCACTTGACAGCAGGATGGGTGCCGGGCAGGCAGTGGAATGCCCCATGTGTCCCCTGCCCTCCCCATGTCCCCTTGGGGGCACAGGCTGGGGCTGAGGGCCCTGTGGGGG
>NW_010119569.1:23968-30415 GCF_000699245.1 Pterocles gutturalis | reverse complement strand
TTAACCCAGGACAGAGGTGGAAAGCAGGGAGGCAGAATGCATTTGGTGTTCTAGGAGAGCATTCACATCTACATGGAGGTTGCCTACAGCAACTAATAGTATAAAGTTCCTTTTGTCTCCCTGAAGTGGAAAATTTGAAGACACTGCTTGTGCTTTCTTGCTTTTTTCAACTGCCCAGCAAGGAGACAAACATGGAGAGAGAGACTGCAAGGTAGAGAGAGAAGTAGGTAGCAGTTAAGATCAAAATATAAGGTAGCCTCAGAGATAAACCAGATTAATTTTTCTCTTGGACACAGTTATCCTTTGGTGAGAGGAAACACACTACTGTCTGTGAGTTACAGACGTCAGAAGCCAGGACCTGAAAATATCCATTAGTACATTATTGGCAGGCTGGATCTCAAAATAGCTTTGCCTTTGAGAGAGATGAGGTTGGCTTGCTCTTAGTCTGTACCTCTTGGCTGTTGAGATTACAGACTGTGACTGTGTCCTGGGTTGCTAATGTCTGGAGCCTGATTTCCAGAGAAACTGTGCATTATTGGGATGTACATTTTGCCAAAAGTTCTTTTTTCCTCCCTTTGTAAAGTCTTGGTAGTGCTCAAGTACCCAAAGCAAGCACAGGTACCATGTTACACTTTTACTAGGGATACCCAGTGGTTATTCTGACATAAAATATGAATTCACAATACCAAATCACTGCTTGCCCAGTGCTTTGGGGACTCTAACAAGCCACAGAGGCATCAGGTGTGCTAAACTATCATGGTCAATTGGTAACATCTTCCTCCTCCTCCATTGCTGGCAACACTATCCAGTTTCACAGGCAGTACCGAGGCCCATAGGGACAGAATGATCACAGCTACATGAAGAGCATCACCGGTAAATATATAAACACACAATGTTAGGAGGTGGTCACAGCAGGTCACTTGCAATACCAGGCAATAGTTAGTACCTCTGCTCTGACCTAGTCATTCAGAAATGAGTCATTGCTGATCTCTTGAACTTATTGACCCTATGAGTTCATGCGGAAGGTTTATGTCATTTTGCAGTAAAGTGTCTTTTAAAATTTGTCTGCACAGTTATAGGAAATGCAGGCTGTAGGGTGCCTCTTGGTGTGATAAATTACACTAGAGTATTTGGGGATGCAGTTACAAATATTTTAGTTATAACATTTCCAGTGAGTTTCCATCTGATTCTGCCTACAGTAGGAACTTTCAGCACAAGGACAAACTATTCTTTTCCTTTCTCCATCTCGCCCACTTAATGCTGTGTACTGTTCATGCACACAAGTTCTGATCAATGTGTGTTTGTATGTGTCTGGCACAACGCAGTCCAAATCTCCCCTGGAGTCTCCAAAAAGTACTCAACTATATTTGTGTTTCTCACATTAAAATTAATGTCTCCTAGTATTCTGATATTTTTTAAACAATTAGCCAGCATATGATTACCCTCCTGCCTTATTTTGACTACCCTATTTTAAAGGGTGTCTTTTTCTGAACCCTAACTTTGCAGAACGCTAAATACTACAGTTCACTTACTGAAACAAAGTTATCCACTTAAACATTTCTCTAATGAAGCCAGAGATCAGAAGCACGAAGCAGGATCAAGGTCTGAGCAATACGATTCTGTGTACTGCATTTGCATGGTTTAATTATCATCTTCTTTAAAGGGGGAGAGGATTATATTTTACCAAACAAGAAAACTGCAACTTTAAATGAGACTGTACCACAAAAAAATTGTAACAGCATGTTTCAGAGCAGGGGCTAACCTACTTTGTACCTGTGCAGGCTGAACTTGCATCCCTGCTTTTGGCTTGTGTATAGGCTCATTTCAACCATCACAGGCCCCATCCTTCCCACCTGTGGTCTGCCACTACCAGAGGCAATGGGGCCATGGCAGAGCCAGGGATGCTTTGCACGGCAGGGAGGCATGCCAGCGAAGCTGCCGTAGTACAAAGCTCACATTGGGGAGCATCATCTGGCTCTCCCTGGAGCCATGTCCCCAGGAGCTCTCACCAGCAAGTGCTGTTGGCAGGGTGAACTCAGCCCCATGGTTCGTCTGGGGGCTGCTCCTGAGCAGCTGTGCAAGCACAGCCAGTGAACTTCTTATGAGCAGGACTAACTTTTACATATGTATTTCAAGTGCAGCTTTCAGCTAGATTTTTCCCTATATAGTTTTACTGTTTGTCTGACCCTGAGTAAATTCTAGTATTTCTACTAGTCAATGGCACAACTCCCATGGACTTCAATGCAAGTTAAATTTGGCTGCAGAAAGAGACATGTCATTTAGTCTGTGTGATGGTTTTTGGTCTCTCATTAGCATTTCCTGCCCACTGCTATACAAAACAAAATGACAAGTTTCTAAAAGAAAAGATTATTCTTTCTTATGTGTGTTTTTCTGACCACACGAGTAACAAATAGAAATGGTAATTTCAGTGCCTGCAGGTGAATGTCTGGAGCTTCTTGAAAATCATCTTTCAGAGGCACCACATGAATCTTTCAGGGCTCACTAGCTGGGAGCCAGGTGCTAATTCCATGACTAAACTGTGCTGGCACAACACAGAGACAACGACAAAGTGACACTTGGTGGCTTAATACCTCTCAGTTCAGTGCATGCCCCAGCTCCACTTCCTTGTGTGGAGGTGCCCCAGGGCATCTGTAATCCATGTTAGGAATTAACTTGGTGTCGGCATAGAGAATCACAAAAAAAATCTGCCCAATTTGCAGCAGTGGTGAAAAGAGCTGATGTATGTCAGAATACAAAAAGATGAGAACAGTATGAAATATACTTTGTGTCATTTTATAATCTAGGGAGGGTTTCTTATCCAAAACACAGTTTACTATTGCCTATTTTGAGAGGACAGAAGGGTATTGGAGGCAATTCCAATGCATAGGTAGAGGCAAGGCAAAATCCCCCTTAAAGAATGCTTGAAAAGTTTGGGACCATTTTTTAGGCTGAATAAAAAAGTTTGAATAACAAGAAACAAGATTCAAAGTTTATAAAATGACCCAAACAGAGAAAGTGACTCAGGAAGTTGCATTCATTCTCTTTCATAAGAGCAGGGGGAGGAATGAAAGAAGAGCAGGTTAAAATATGCACATTTTCACCATTTGAACAGATAACCTATGTTGCCATTAAAGCTGAGACCTTTTAAGGCAGAAATGCAAGTTATGTATGCTTACAGCTTAAAGCAGTCTCCGGAGTTTAACAGTACAAGTAAGCAGGGCCCAAATCCCAATCTTAGATGACGGGGATGTAGCTATGGTGGTGGATGTGAGAGGTGTGGGTTCGATTTGCTTCTCTACCCTGTAATCTCAGTTTGGTGAGGGAGGGAGGAAAGACAATAGCTGGGCAGATGCCGAAACTTGGTTTGGAAGCCTGACTCCCATGAGAAGTCTGGAATTACACAGTTCAGTGCCTTTAACACATCAGTCTCTCTGTGCCTCTGATCTCCATCTACAAAGCAGGAACAATGGAATTACACTCCATCCAAAAAATATGAAAGGGCCAATCCATCCATGTGCACAGAGACATATTCTTGTGGCCGAGAATAGAAGAATTATCATCAGAACAAATTAACTCATGTTCCTACTTCTGTTTTTTTTGTTGTTTGGTCAGTTGTGTTTTATTCTCACCTTCCCCCAAAGTACATAATACCGATGACTGCTTCCAAGGGCTAGCTGGGAAGGTTATTCTAATGCCACAGAGTCAGGAGGGCAGAAGCAGTGCTTGATGGGTCTTGCCTGGAACTCAACATTCCTCTCCTCTTCCAGTGTTTTTCAAACTTCAGCGACTGCACCTATATCCGTACTTTTTCTCCAGCATGGACCCTCGATAACAAAGCATCAGAAAGGGTAGCAAAAGTGACCTCAGAGTGAATTTAGGAGCCAACTGTTGTCAACAATGTGTTGATCCTTATCTTCCATACACTAATACAGTGCTGAGACGACAAGTCCCAGCATGCAATATCACGTTTTCATCAAAATGGAATATTGGTTGCATAGGAATTAAAAATCTTGGTAACACACTATCTATACTTATGACTGTGTGAGCAAACATCTGATTTTGCTAGCCCCTGCAAACTGTGCTTGAGGCATTTGGTATAGCAAAATTCAGAAGTCAGCAGGTTCAGAGCACCAAAAAGCTTGACACCTGAGAGAAAGGAGATGCAGCACTTTTTGACTGCGTTCTGCAGTATATACTGGTATATAAATTGCACAGCAAATATCAGAAGATGCTGTCTGGCATTATGTCCTCAGAAGATGCTGTCTGGCATTATGTCCGACCATGCTTGAATAATCAGGTCAGTCTTATTTGTTGCTGTTCTAATCTCTCCTAAAAATACTAGCTTCCTTGTTTTCTTCTGGTTCACACAGTCCCCACAACCATCTGCGGTTTGGCACCTTCTATTGAGTTAGAAAATGTCAGTGGGAGAGGGGAGGGGTGGTTAAAGAGAAGAGAACAGACAGAAACTTTTCCAGCCATCAGTTTGCCTGCCTTTTCAGCGTGTTTTGTTTGAGCTCTGCTGGCAATATCTACAACTTCTTTCTTTCATTAGAACATCTGATTGCGCTAACTGTGGCTGCCCAGCACTTGATTAAAGATGTGTTTTTAACTGAAAAGAGGGCCATTAAATGTGAGAGTTGTATGGATCCAAGATGTTAATCAGGGCCAGGAGAATAAAGTATTGCACATTTGGAACCTGATGCATGGAATATCTTAAATCACACTGACAGTCACAGATCAGTTTGTTTTGAGTCCAATATGCCTTATATGGTAAATTAAGCAATATTTTAATAACTTTATCCACTACCTTGATAATAAGAAGTTATTTCGGTGGCTGTAAGACTGTCAGCTGGCCTTTGGGATACCCACATATTCCCAGAACTAGGACCAACAGCAAATTTTGCCAAAGTGTAATTGGGAGATATATGTTAATTGAAGAAAAGAATTCTCTTTGCATCTGTTCAGGTCCTTCTTTCATGGCTCCTTCCCTTAAGTGTGCTAACAAATTCAGTTATAAGAAATGTTAGCTTAAAATCGATCTTAAACACACAGGGCATGATTCAAGATAGGAAAGACTTCTAATGATTTCAGTGGATTTTGTATTAGTTACTATTCTTTCTGCATTGAAAGGGAATTCCTGTTGTCTCTCTGCTATGTCTGCAGAGTGACTAACATAATCTAAACAGAGCAGTCAGCCAAAGAAAGTATTATTATAACCATTATTTTGCACAAGGGGAACAAAAGCCGAGGCTTGCAGAACTATGCAAGTGCCTCACGTGCTTCTGTAGAAATAAACAAGTACTACGTCCCTATTTGAGAATCGCACCCAGTGGTTTGAGCTAAGATGTCCTGGTAGGTCAAAAAAACTGAGCACAGACCTCCAAAGTCCCAGTCCCATGATCCATCTTGCTGCTGTTTCTGTTCTTTGGATTAAAGCCCTACAGATGAACAAGAACAGAAAACTAACAGTAAGCATGCAGTTGTTAGACCGTAAATATACATACAAAGATGGACCTCTGTAGAACTCACATCCATTCTGAAAAAAAAAAACCAAACCTCTTCAGATTGTGAATACCAATTTAGAGAATTACTTACCAAATGTTATGCAGTTCACTGGCTGGAATAAGCTTGACAGTTATGAAATTACTTGAGATAGTGACCAAATCTCTAAATAATTATTTTCTTGGTAACCTATGAAAACAACTAAAGGCTGTACTCAGCCAGTAAGTTATTCACTGTGAACTGAGTCTAAGCAGAACAAATGGTACCTCTTTCAATGAGATCTAGCATTAATATATCTGTGGACTGCTTAATAAGTTGATATTTTATGTTGGGGGAGGGAGGAAGAGAGATCCAAGAGACTGAGGCTCCACATGAAGCAGCAGGATGCAAAGCTCAGAGAACAGGTCTGCCTTCTCATCTTTTCTGCACTTTAGCCAGAGACCTGCCACTTACCCTTGAGTAGCCTTGGTATGGATCACTAGGGACTGATTTCTCCTGCTAACTTGGCTGTTTTGCCTTTGGCTATAACAAATCACCATATTCCAAGACCCACTGCAGGGTGCATGCAGGAATAATTTATATGCTGTTTCAGCCCAGGCTAATGTGTCATCAGATTTGACCAATTCTACTAGGTCAGTGGTGACAGAAAGTCTTCTTTCATCACAAGGGTGTGTTTGTGGCACAGTAATGTATTTAGGCTGGAGCACCTCTCTGAGCAGGGAAAGGCTGCTTATGCTGCAGTGAGCAGTGCCAGCCAGCTCAACAGTGCTGGCTCAGTAGCAGCTGCCTCCCCTCCCTCTGCAAGAGCCACCCACCTTCCCAGGAAGAGCTCCTGAAATGCACCATGCAAGTCCCTCACCCACTTCAACGCAAAATCAGCTAGGTTTTCCCTTCCCCATCAATAGGTGAGCTAACATCAATCTGAGCATTTGGCTTGTAGGGTGA
>NW_010119569.1:0-23937 GCF_000699245.1 Pterocles gutturalis | reverse complement strand
TTCCCTCTTGAAACAGCAGTAAAAAAGAGCATGGCACATCTTACATTGCTACAGCTGCTTTTGCTCTGATCTTCTGCTTCACTTCCTTCCTCTCACTTGCCCCTGAAAAGTCAAGAGTTTCCTGCTATTTCTTTTTCTGCTTCATTTTCCTTCACTTCAAAAATAGGAATGTTAATGCTTGCTCCATTCTTCAGGGCTGCAGAAAACACAGCTAGAAAATAGACATGTACCAGTGCAGTGCTTTGAGGTTTAACACTCATATCTAGCGTGGCCTCACTCTGTAAGCTGTATGTGGGGAGAAGAATGGTCTTCCAAACCCCCAAATTTATGACTTAGCTGGATCACAGTCATTTATTCTGCCTCCATACAAAGTCTAGTGATCAGAGGTTCTTGTGTGTAGCATTCAAGAATTTTACAGATAAAGACCCGTCTGAAATGCTGGAGATGGACAAATGCCCTCTCCTTTTGATCCAACTGAAAGCTAAAAGCTGTGAGTGTAATAAAAAACAAATTCTCTGTGTCTCTGACAAAGAAATAAGAAATTCAAGAATGGCATTTCCTTATTCCTGACCTGCTGCAGCTGACCTTTTCTGTAATACTCAACTAGTCAACAGTGGGGAATATTAGTGTCATGAAAAACAGGTTTAGCCAGCTGTGACTAGTGTACGAAGAGCATTTCAGAAAGAGCAGAAGTGAGGCTGTTGGGTTTTTTACTGTGTTTAGGAAAAGATGTATATACATGTGGATGTACACATGCGATATATACACACTTGTGTGTGTATAAACATAAAAGGCAAGCAGGCACTCTGAATTAGTGAGCTTTGATTTTCTCAAATGTTGCAGATCACAGAGGTGGGGTCTCCAGCATTACATCAGCTTGGGTCCCCCAGACATGTTTAAATGTATTCCTCCAATGAAACACAGCAGTCTAGACCAAAAGACATATAGGCTGGCACTGAATAGCATCCTAGGAAAAACAGAATATCTAACACATAACTACTCATAGGATGCGTACAAGCAGCATACTGCTACTTAAGTCAATAGACTGCTGTTATCTTAACTTCTGAATATTGCAAATTACTTTCATCATCCACTTTCCATTCACTACAACAGAAACAAGCTGGTTTATTTTGCAGATCCAAGCTTTAAGAGACAGTTCAGTTCTAAAAACCTTAGTGAGCTGACTGCAGATCACTTTGGCTAGAGATTTTTAAACAGTTTTAAATTCTTTTTGGCCCTTTGTACATCTAGTTCAGGTTTTGTCTAACTTCCAGTAGAGAATGAGGAATTCTTCACTTTCTGTCCAAACTGCTGTGAAATTTTGCTGTAAAATTAATTAAAATTGCAGCAACCCATCCAAGAGGTGGTTGAGAGGGAGACAGACTCCCGCACAGAAGAGGCAAAAGCCTTCTCCACACTACAAAAGCAAAAAAAGCCTATAAAACTATTCAGCTCCAAACTGGCTGCTTTAGTGCTTGTTGCAGAAAGACCACAAAAGGCATCTTTCTCTGGCTTCTCAGAGCTGGTCTGTGGAAACATCATGTGTCTTGCAGGTCTGGAGGCCTGCAGAAGAGAAGCTGGAAAGTGAAGAGAAGCTTCCAGGCAGCTGCTTTTACCAGGCCTACTTCTCTTCTCCTTGGGTGGTTGAATCTTCACCTCCCAATGGAAGGAAGGGAGAGGAAGGAGTAAAACTACAGAGAAGAGAAATGGAATTTCAGCTTCTCTGCATGGACAATATTATTTAATCTTAAACTGTCAAAGTCTCATATCCATGTACAGGGAGACCAGTACCAGACATTTTGCAGTGCCTAAGCTAGAGGATTTTTCTGATTATTTCCACTTTTTTTTTTTTTTTTTTTTTTTACCTGCAGTACAAGAGGCAAAATCAGGATCAGAGCTGTAAGGTAGGCTTACAATATTTGGAAGGAAAAGGTGACATGCATAAGCACATTTTTTTTCATTAAATGATTTGATTGCATTTACTTATATGAGAATGGGCTTTCAAAAACTGCTGTATCTCATTAAGTCACATCCTGTTTTTAATGTAAAGCATTTCAGTACCATTCTTTGTGAGGTGTCTGTTTACATATAATATTAGACATCATTTATCTGTATGTACTACATATCTGACTGTGGTACTCATATATGTAGTAAATGGTGTCAACAGCAAAACCAGCTGCATAGGACACTGTGGGACTTCGGGAAAGGAAATTTGCTAAGATGTGTCATATGTGTCATATATATATATATACACACACACACACACACATACACATATATATATATATATACACAGAGGAGACGTGACAGTGTAAGAGCCAGCTTGTGAACACCTTACCTCCTTTGGTAGCCACCTACTTCTCTGAGTAGACATTTTACTTTCAGAAGAAATCCCTGTATAACTTCTTACCAGTAATAGCCTGGCTAGTTCAACTGCCTTCAAGTGATTTAAAAAAAAAATAAATCCCAAAGCTCTCAAAACAATCAGAATATCTTTGTGGAAACTAGAAGGATTCTGCAAAGAAACAAGCAGACCATAGGTACACGTATATCTGTGGTGCACTTCCATCAATAACGTCTTAAGCAGCTCTACATCATACATGGTACCAGAATGGCTGACCTGTTGCAGGTATCTAGTGATATAGAAATGATACAGAAGTAAAACTCAGTATGATTTTCTGTGTCACCATGCTAGCTGGAAGTGTCACATTTGAAAAGTTCACACATGAGTGCAATTTTCTTTAATTAAGATCCTTTTCTACTGTGAATATGATTTGGTGATGCCAGAAATTCTTCCAGCTGCAGTAAACTACTTTAGGGAAATCTGAGGGGCACTGGCAGAAGAATATGCAGGCACATCTGCCACAGGCAGCTGCATGCCTCCAGTTGGGGGGGCAATCAAAACCAGACTCCTTAGAACTAAGATCTCTGTGACTTGTTCACAAGTTAGTAGAAGTCTATGCATCCACTGAGACTGAACATTAAAGAACCTCTGGCTTTCCTGGGGTGACTAATCAAGGGATTTTAGCTCACCCATTAATATCAGCCAGTACAGCTTGCCTAACTGTATTACATGCCTTAGACGTACCTGTGCAGTGCTTGCTCTCTTCCCCTCAGTTCATATCGGAAACACATCTACTCTGTGGCAAGGGGAAACATTATCTCATGCAATAGAGCTGTATATGTTGGGTCCACACAGTACATAAACTGATTTAAAAGTGTAAGATGTATGGACTTTCCACTACAGTGTCATTTTTCAGTGAATCTTGGCCATACACACACAACATACACCACTATAAGAAATCAACCCTGAACCCTTAAAGAGAAACATTGCAGACTGTGGTTACTAGAGAAAAAGCATAAAACAGCAGCCCCTGGATAGGTACTAGGAAAACTATAACAATAAACACTAACTGGCATATTGCACTCACTTCACCCCCCCAAGTTTCCCTCAAAAGTAGTACGGGATTTAACACTCCAGGAAAGGGATCTGATCCAAATTCAGGAGATGCCCCATCCTAGGACAGGTTCTACTTCTCCTTTGCTGTGCAGATGCCTCTAGAGATGGGCATCCCTCTGCAAAAGGGTGTAAGACTGTAATTTTGTCCCAATGTGATTAAACCCACACTCATCCCTCCAGAAAAGACCATAAGATTGTATTTTTGTTCCACTGTGGTAACAAACATCCTGTACTGAAGACTGAAGTTGCTTTTACTCTAGTCATGCTGCCTGGCATGACCAGCAGACGAGGTACAGTCACTCCTGTTGTACTGAAGCACAAGACTGGTTCACATTTATGTTCCAGGAATCTCCCCATTTCAGCAGTGTGACAGAGCGTGCCCTTGTGCAGCGCTGCGCCTCCGGCATGGGTGGAAGACACAATATGTTGTGCATTGCATAATGTTCACGCTGTGAGCACCATCATAGACCTGCTGATAAAACCAACTGCTGCCACAGAAAGGATTAACAAATGAAATTTGAGCAGTCTTCAATAACCACCATACCATCAAATATGGGAAGCAGAAGGCTTGGTGTTAATCTGACATTACTAATATCAGTGCTTCCTGCTAATACAGGCTCACAGAGCAGGAAAAACGTAAATACAAAGATGCTGATTGAAAAAAGACAGTACATTACTGGAAGTTTCAGGTGGTATGAAGTAGGCAGCAGAGGGATCTTCCATTAGAAGCAAAGAACTAGCCACAATATTTACTACAAGTGTTGTACTCTCCACTTTGATTCTTCTGTTTTCTTTCTGATTTTTATTTGCACACTTTCACTTTGATCATATAGACGGTTTGATCTCTCTTACCTTACGGAAATTCTGATACAATTCTTTTTAGAGTAACATAGTTAGCAAGGCACCCTTAGGTATGAGCTCCCATAGCCACACAGCAACTGGATCAACTGTACACATCTGAAACATGTCTCTGCTGACGCAAGTACTTTTCAGAACACAAAAGGTGTGAGAGAGAGGGGTAGAAGCAATCTCAAAAGCAGATTAATCATCATTTCAAAAAACAAGAGCGCAAGTTTTGTATAATGTATGCCACTAACAGTTGATGAAGAAAGTGCATTTTCAGTGATGCAAAACAATAGATCAAGATCTAATATATTTGTGAGTGGCAATAGTAATATCAGCATTTTTTAGAATAGGCTGTCCAAAAAAATATTTTGACTGTGGTACAAATAGAAAGTCCTATGGTATGGCATATACATATAGACCAATGGCAATAAACCACATAAAAATATACATCCACTGGGAATGGAGTAGGGGTGCAAAGGCCAAAGGCAAGAAGGGGCTTTGATTTAGTGTGTTTACAGCAAATGCATTCTGACTTCCAGTTTAAAGAGCATGTACACAACCAAAGACACCATTACAGATTAGTCCAATAGAGAATATCAGCAACATAACAGAGTTATATATTACAGATCTCAAAGCCAAATAAATTCTTTGCATAGCAGCACTGTGAGAATTGCATAAGTTCTTGCATGCTAGGAAATTTAGACTTGGTCCAGAAATAACAAAAGTCTAAGGCCTGCCTGCTGGGTTGCTGTAGATATTTTCTAAAATGCTGTTGAAGCCATTTGGATACAAAATCCCTATTTATAGAAGCATTTTTTTAAACAGACAACTGGAGAAATAAAATGGTGTTCTGAATGCTCTGGGAAATTATATTACAGTGATTGCCAATTCTTTGCTATATATAACAGCTTACTCCCTTACAAGTATGTGTAATAGTGAAAGACAATTGTGTTGTTGCTGGAGAACAAGCAAAGTTCATTCCTTAAGCAACATTTCAAAGATACATAGGAAGTCTGTCACTAACACTGGAAAGATAAAACATTTAGTGGAAATGTACTCTGAGTTTGAGGAATGAAATCCAGAGGTTTTAAATAAAATTTTTTTCTTCTATTCCTTCCTCTAGCAGGGGCTCTGAGTCAGCCCAGCTTTGCAGCCTTCAGGTGGCCTGCTATGTTGCATATGTAGGTAAGGTCTAACTGACTCTTCTCTATGTGTTTCTGTGCTGCCACACTCTTTGCTAAAAGGGTTTCAGGGAAAGATCATGGCTCCATCTCCCAGCAAGAGGGAGAATGATGCTTTCTGTCAACTAAGTACCAGCCAGCTGATTCCTAGTGACATCCCCATTTCAATGGGCAGCTGACTCTGTGTGTGCAGGAAGTTTGAAACTGCATTTATTTCAGTACTAAAGCCCATAAACATGCAATAAAGAGAGTCTTAGACTTGTTCAGTGCACAAGTAAGAAGAACCTATATCTGCATTAAGACTTTAGACAGCATATGGAGGAACAATATTAAAAATCTATTTTAAAAATAGGCTTACAAAACTCTCCGCTTCCATAGGTGACACTAAGATTAATAGAAAGGTCAAGGTATACTTAGATCATCTGTGGTTCTTGCAGAAGGGGGGGTGTGTGTTGAGGTGTGTTTCTGTGTATATAGAGAATCTCTTGCTTCAGAGCTTCCAAGGTAACTGTATTTCCTTGTCAGAGATAACACGGGGAAACCTGAAAGTCCAATGGACCTCTTTTCACCCTATAGCAAATAAGTGCAATAAAACCATTAGTATGGTTCAGTAATCACAGTTCTGGGAGCTAAAAAATTCACTGCAGTGCACTGTCCCTGTTACAGGTGCAGTTGAAGAGAATATTTAAAGTGTCAGTGGCAATTTTCTAAAATTGGCATGTCCGACCAGCCACCTACGGACCAAAATTACCTTTTTTGATACTTTGGGCATCAGAACCAATGTCTGGAATTAGATGGACACAGAAAATCTTGACAAAATGGACTTGTCCTTGACCTATTAGTTTATTTCAAAAACCTTCTGTTCATTAAACTTACATACATCAGGAAATGTTGTAGGTATTTGATCCTTTCTCTGTTATTCAACAATGTGACATATGTCAAAGGTGATCAAAGAAACTGTAAGGAACTAAAGAAATACCTTCACTGACTAATCAAGGGAAATGTTTTCATAGTTACATACTTCAAACAAAAGTACATCACCATTTTTCAGAACAAAACGGCTTAACTTTACCATGAAGGTAATTTAAAGAAGTTTTATTGCAGTCAACACTGACTGAAATTAAGAACCATTTTTTTACAATTCTCTCATATTACCCTTTCCTCAACCTTAGGCATTTAAAGCTGCCTCGCTACTTGGGCATTTAAAAGGTCAATTTGCAAGGCATTTTGGTTTGCTAATTTCCACAGTTAGATAGAATCTTAAGCTATGTTCCAAATTCACTCTAAATCATCTCTAAATTTTCTAGTTCCAAGGAGGTTAATGGAGTGCAATCTCTAAGTTAGGGCAAACAGACAAATTTATAATACTCTTGATTTTTCACTCAGGCACACAGATTTTTGTCTCTATCCAAACTGTATATATTTTCTTCAAGATTTTCTGTCCTTGTATCTTTTCCAGTAATAACTTTGCAATAATGCCTGAGTAAACTTTGATTAATTGCTGATCTGTTTGATGCCTTCATATATTGTGCTTTCCCACCACTCATGTCTAGAAAGGACCAGAAGTCTAGATTGGGAAAATTTCTCTGAGCATGCTTTTGCCATGCAGGCAGCCACAATGGTGTGATTATGTTGGATTTATGGCTCCAATGCCTGCTTGCTCCCATACTGGCATGCCTGAGCAGCTACTGATGCTACCATACAGGCTATATTGCTCAGAACACGTGGCCTCCTGTTTTCTCTCTCTGCAAAACCAAAGTGGTGCAGAAGAAAGAAGAATAAGTCCCTAAAAGGAAGGAAAAAGGCATGAATTCTCAACATGACTGGAGTAGGACAACAGATAACTACCAAATTAAGCACAACTAATTTTCCCTATATTGCCACACATACAATTCACTAGGACAAAAGCCTACACTCTCTCTGAAATTTTTTTTACATTCACATAGGAAGATGTGCACATTAATGGATCCTGGGATGATTTTGGAAATTCCTTTGAACACACTATTTTTCTCCAGCAGAAGAAAAGTTGCAAGACAGGATCGGGCTGGTGTTGAAGAAGTGCCTCTTTACTCCTTTTAACCTAGACATGCTGTTTAAAGGTAACATTTATCATCATTATTGCATTATGCATCCAGCAACAGCCCAGAGAAGGGTGCAAAAATTTCAGCATGAAGGGCACTATCTTTCTGAAAGTTCAGCAAATGTCTGGGTAGTGCCCATATTTCTTTCATGCTGGGGGAAGGAACAAGCCGGGCTCTGTGCATGTCATTCAGGTGGCCCATAACACCAAGTCAAGTGATGGCAAAAACATACTTCCAAAGCCCTGTGTCTAGGGTTTTGGGCACCATTGTGATCATACCTTGATGCAATATTTCCATACTAGATGCAGCTTGTTGCCAGAGTGCAAGTAAGCTTCATAACTGACTGCCACAAGTCTGTCTGGGACCAGTAAATTAGCAAGTGGCTCAGGCACTCTAGTCTAGGAGAAGAATAAAAAAGGAGTGTGGTTGCAGCACTGGGAACAAGAACGGTCCTTGTTCCCCTTCCTTGAGTAAATGAGTCCATTGTTATCTGACTTTGCCAAACCTCAAAGTATAATGCTAGAAGGAAAAATAAGTTTTACAGAATTGAGCATATACAACCCTTTTTTTCCCTTCATAAATTGTAGGTTACACTAGTTGCAACTACAGAAGTGTTTACAGTATGCTATACATATAATGGCACATTTAAGCTTTTTAAAGGGATTGGAACATTTCAGGAATGTCTCTGGTGCTGAAAAAGGCTAATGTATTACAAATCAGATAATATTTTAATTCAGAAAAAATATGTTTGGTTATTTTGTCCTAGCATCATAAGGGTTAGGAAACTGAACGAGGATGCCATGAAGCATGACTGATTAATCAGTTGAGCTAGTCTGCTTCAGATACATATTGTGCAAGGCATTATCGTTGCAATCAGTCACAAAAATGCTTATTTAGTTTTTGTACATTAAATACTACACCTGTGAACCTATGTAAAAGATATACAAAATATAAATGTCATCAGGACTGTATTTCAAACTTTTTAAAATAAACACAAAGTATATATATATGTAGGCATATAGGTTGCAATTTCAATGTCAACACTAGCACAGTTTGTCTCTTCTAAATACAGATCTGTATACTTCCTAGTCCAACACATGCACCTACGAACACATGATCATGCATACAGCTTTACGTTCTGCTGTTTGCAGAAGAGTCAGAATATACAGCACTATACATTGTTTCAACTCAAAATTGATTGGCAAATTAAGGAAGATGCCATTCAAAATAAATTACTTGTGAGTAATTACCAAAAAAAACCAGAGAAAACCAGGGGTATAGTTAGTTCATCTCAATAAAAACACTGAAGACTGTGGTGATAATGACCTAAGATTCAAAACGCTTTGCCCAGCATGTGGTGGGGGTCACTCTTGGACAAGATACAACAGTGTAGAACTGGTTGCTCTAACACATACCAAACACAGTTACAATGAGGCGTAGAGCTTTCACACCACCATCCAACCCAGCTCAGGGTTCAGACTACTGAGGTCTCTGACCGAAAGGAGACAGAGCAGTTGTACGCCGTTTTTCTCACAGCAGGAGGTGCTGACGGTGACCTGGATGCCCATCTGGAAGGTAAGCGTCGATTTGCTGGCCGAGCAGGCCGGGAGAAACCCTTCCCACTTGAACATTTAGCTGGCACAGATATCTAGAACACAAAGGCAATTCCTTGCTTAACAAGTTATGGCTTTTGTGGAATGCAGCATGAATGCAGGAAGACATTTGGGGTGACCTCAGAACAGGTGGTCTGAAGCTATTAAAAGGAGAACAGTAATGCACTGAATGCAAAAGAGCAGCTATTTCTATGTATAGGGATTCTCACATTGGTTGCAGTTTAAAATATATGGAGACAAGTGTCAGACACAAGGAAAGGTATAAAATGTTAATATGAGCTAAAACTGACATTCACTTCTCATTTCATTGCTGGAAGTTTTGTGAATGAACTCTGTACTGTTCTAAATGTAGAACTCGGAATACCATCTTACTTTACTGGAGTATGATCTACACAATTTATGATAGATCTACACAATTTTGATAGATCCTACTTCAGCAGTCACATCTTGCTAAGAACTCTGTTTCCATTAGTGCAACATGAGGCTGTTTACACTTGGTGACCAATTAAAAATGGTTATGTATTCATGCAGTGTCATGTCTACATGCAGACCCTTATATACACAGGAAAACCAACAGATTTTGATCGTAGCTACAGCGTTGTAAATTGGAAATAATGAAAACAAACCAAATGCCTCATGCCATGTGTAGTTCTTTACATCTTTGTTATGTGAATGCTGCTGGACCTAAAATGGTACTCCTTAATCAGGCAATATTCTTAGTTTGTGCAGATAGAAATGACAGCATAATGTATGAGCCTATGGATTAAAAAAAATCTAGTTGGCTTAGTAAAGTTATTCTGGGCTTACATCAATGTAAACTCAGTGATTATCTAGCAATTATTTCTTCCCTACATATTCATTGATTAAAATTTGTTTTCCTATCAAAAGTTCATTGGAAATCAGAAGCTTCATGGTTTGTTTCTTTCTGTTCTGAAATAAAGATGTGTCTGCTAAGCAAGATGTTGCATCACTGCAAGGCTGTCAGAAAGACATGCAGAAGAAAACCTGCATGGTCAGATTCTCAGCTGTTTAAATCCACATAGCTCCGCTGAAGTCTGTCAGTTTGTGACAGTTTAAAGCACACCAGCTGACAGCCTGAATCCATTTAAGTTCCTCAGCTCCAAACACATTTGCCTTCTCTTTTCTGAGATGTTAAGGGGCATATCTCTTTGTGCTTGTTGGCCAAAGAGCTCTTCAGGAAAAATTATTTTTCTCTCTTTGTAGCCTTTTACAGAACCTTCAACTTATAGTGTATTTTCAAAACCATCTGTTTCTCTGTTGGCAAAGGCATTATTTCTAAACTTCTGCAAATAACATTCAGCCAGATACAAATTAATTAGTCATGCCATACTCTTCTGTTTCTGTGGGCCTGTGCTTGCGTATATAGCAGAAGCCTGGAACTGAGGTCACTTTATTACTGGAAACTTTATGGAGCTGCAATACCCCTTTTCATAGGCAGTTTCAAAGAAATCCTGAATCAAGCAGCACCGTGGATGCTGAAGATTGCTATCTAAGCCCTCTAAGATTTTGACACGGCCAAATGTGCTTAAGCCTTTTGGGAAAGCTTATGTAATAACTCATCAACTAAAGGAAGGAGGAAGGGAGTTAAAACCTGATTGCAGTTCCCACTAGTTCAATCCTGGAATAGCTGCATTGCAGTTAAAATCTAGCTTTACACAATAGCAGCAGAGATCAGAAGTTGGCACACATCTTCATTGGTCATTCTTACTTACATGCTTCTGCCCTCCCACAACTCCATTATCTTCAGAGGAATTATTCCTGATTCATTCAGATCCTGGCCTAAAGTTTCTGTTTTTACATAATTATTTACAATTTCACATTAGCCTGCACAAGTTTAGAATCTGAAGCTTGTATGAAACTGAATTATTTTGTTCTTGCCATTCTCATGAACCTTACCTCTGGTAACTTCTGTCTCTCTTTTCCTTGCTTGAGTTGCTGCCCAATATGCCTGGCTGAATTCCTTGGAAATTCTTGCTTTCCTTGCTCAGTCTGGAGCATTTCTAAATACTGACTCAATGTCTCACAACTGCCATTGGTGAATTCAGAATTTGCCCATGTCCACTTATCTTTGCAGCATTTCACATCACACGGAGAAGTCACTGTTAATTTTTCATAGTTTTTCAAAAGCTTTTCAACAACACCATAGTTCGACCTTGAGTCAGCTGAACGTGGGCGACCGGATAAGTTACTCGGTCTCCAGTCATGCTCGTGAAGCATGTGTCTATAACCACTAGTATTTGGAAGTCCATTTATTTGCTTTTGTTGCCCTGCTGTTCTGACAGCTTTGCTGGGGTTGCTAGTTTCTTGCTCCTTTGCTGCAGAGAATTTAGGATTTGCAACACCAGTTGTATTTACAGTTTCTGTCCTGCTAATAGCAGAGTCGCACCGTGTGCTGCAGGGTTTGTGGTCTTCTGATGCTGTTCGAGGCACCTGGTTTTCTTGCAAAGCATTGTTATGTTTACCTGTGTGAAATACTGTCCGGTTAAACTCATCGATCTTTGCTGCCAAAGTTTCATTTCTTTGAGTCTTTCCCAAAGTATACCTAGAGTCTTCCAAAACATCATTGTGCAAGCTAGCAGAGGCATAAAAGTTATTACTGTAATAAGGACTGCTGTGAGACTTCGGATTTTGTTTCTGGTGCATCTTGTTGCTTTGGGCCATATTTCCATCTGAACAACTCTTTTGGGCTGACAGTGGGGGAGGTTCACTTTTATTGTCTTTTCCAATTTTGCCCACATCATATGCCCATGTGTTGTGGCAGAAACTTGGTACATTGCACTCATTTTTGGTGACAGGCGTTGCAGGAGTTACCAACGCAGGACCCTTCACAGCTTGCCCTTCATTTGCACAGGCTGCTGCCGTTTCATTCTGGTTTACAAGTGAAGGATTCATCAGTTTCCTTCCATTCCTACAGTCCTGAGCCTTACAATTGCTTTTGATGCCTGAATCTCTCATTAGTGTGTCAGAAAGCTGTACAACTGCAGAAAGTGAGTTTGTTAGGTGCAGAGAAGTGCTCCGTGGAGGAACTGGTGGAGCTTCTTTCGTTTGACAAGGTCTGAAGTCTGTTCCTCTGTCACCAGTATGACCACCGTAAGACATGTCCTTCAAAGCCTTGGTGGAGCTCATCAGATTCTTCCTATTATTATCTTCCTCTGTTTCAAAAGTAGCTGAAATCTGTGATTCATTGTTGGGCACATGGTTCATCTCAGGCAGAATAATGATGTTTTGGGTTTCCTCAAATTCCCCCAGGAAAGGAAGTGACTTCATTCTGGAAATAAAAAGAGAGGTGTTTTAGTGATGAGCAATAAGGGTATTCCCCCAGGGAATCCACCTTAGCATGGATTCATTCTACCCATGAGCAGGTGTTTTAACACTGTCTGCTTGAAAAGATTTGGGAGCAGTTTTGCTGCAGCTGATACATCCAGCGTATTTGAACCATACACAAAATTTGAAGAAAGCTCAACAAAGGGAATCTTGTATTCCTTTCCCTTGACACCAAAATTCTTTTTCTCAGTGTTTGTAGATGATTGCTTGTTTTCTTACCTATCCTACAGTAAGGACAGCGGGATCTTGTGAGTTCTAATGACTCCAGTAAGAGTCTACCTGAACTGAATGAAGAAAGCATGGTGCATCCCTTGTGTAGGTTTCCTAACACTACACATGACAGTACAAATATGTCTTTTTGAGATCTGTTCAAAAATCACCTTTCTCAGCCAGGATTTAGAAACTATGCATAGTTTCTATGCACAAATCTATTTGCTTTAAAGATACAAACACTAACCCAGGTAAAATAATAAATTAGTGACAGACAGCCAACTGATTGCATGAGGGAGTGTAAGAAGTCCTTCTGCTCTTTGGGAGCATCTGAGAAGGAAGAGCTTGCCATGATGCAGACTTCAAAGAGGTCTCAGCATAGCTGAGACATAGCCTTTCTTAATCTCTTTCATGGTGTGCACCCTGTCACATCACGGGCTCAGTCTTGCCTTCTGAGAATTGCTGCACAACTCGAGAGGAAGACTAGTAGGTTTTGTAGGTTCTACAGATAAATTCCATTTTGCTAGTATCATGCCCTTGTATCATATTTCAGTATATTTAATTTGAATGTTTTATGCTGAACACTGAAAAGCTAGGAGGATAGGTACTGCCCAAATTCTAATAAATTCAACAGCAAACCTTCCTTCAAAGTGAACAGGAGCACAGTCTCATTATTCATTTTCTTCCTGTAATATAAAGAGTCCAAATATGTTTTTACCTTTTGTGGTTGGACTTCTTTCGAATTTCCTCTTGATAGCTGCATAATTCTTCACTGACTCTGGCAAGTTCTTTAAGAGCCTTTATAAATATAAAACCAGTCCTTTAACATATGCCTTTTAAATGGTATCTCTAGAATTATTTTGAAACTTGTGGTGATTTGCATTTAAAACTCACAGCAGAGAAAGTAGCACAAGGAAAGATACAAAAATGCACATAGCTTATGAACCGAGGTAAAGAGCATGCTGTTAACATTTTAAAAATTAGAAGACATTAATCAATAGCAAACTGAGGAGGAATTAGAGAGAGTGCCTTTCTAGAAAGCCAAAACCAGGGAGATCAGTTCTCTAGGTTAACCTGGCAGACCAAATCTCTCAGCATTTTCCTCACCCTTGTAACCAAAACATGCTCATGCTTTACTTACTACATTGAGATCACCAATATAATTCTTGGCATTTTTCTTGGAAGTTTTGGTGCTGAGGCTGTCTTCAGGTTCCTCACGGTTCTCAAGGGCCAGACTGTCCCTTAAGAGAGTATTATTTCTGCTCTTGGCTCTCATTTCTTTACATTCATGTCCTGTTTTACTGAGCAAACTCCCTTTTTCCATCCTGTCATTTCCCACATTGTGCTGATAGTTCCCCACTGTGTCACTCTCTTCTGAAGTAGGGGAATGCATGGACAGCTGCAGCATCTTGCTCTGAATGGCCTTACTATCATGGACGTTCATATTGCTCTCCCTTCTAAGTTTTACCTCCTGGTAAAGCTGAAAAAACAACAGAACCTTCTGTTAAATCATAGTACTGTGATTAACTTTATGACAAAAGAACATATTCATCTTCTGTTTTGAATGTTGCTTTACTCAGTAGCACCAAGTAGAAAGATTTCATACATGTGTTAGTAGAAAAGTGTTGAGTCACACAGTGTGATAGTCCACAGACCGTTATTGTCATAGGATGAGTAAAGGGCTGTTACCATTCACAAACTTTACCATGGTTTTAATGTATGGACTCCACCCATAGGATGGGATTGGAAGAGATCTCATGAGGTTAATGGTCCTGCCCTGAGCCAGAAGCTGTATGGTTGTCTTCCAAGTAATACCAGCACACTATGTGGTGGACACAGCTCTGATGGGGATGTGAGAGAGGAAGAGCGCTCTGGCTATGTTACAGCCTGTTAAAGTATATTAGTTTAAGGAGGTGAAGTGAATTCTTATCACATACAGCGCCATCTGCACTAGAGCAGACTCTTCTGGTTCTCAGGCAAGTGGAATTCTTCCCTGGGACTGAAGTGATAAATCAGTACTGCAGAATGGTATTATTTGGCAATGGCTGTCACCCTCTTATCTTCTTTAACGCTATCTGCTGAGATCCGGTGGCTTCATTAGTATAGGAAAAGGTGTTAATTCCTGTCACCCAGCACATTCAAACTAGGGAACTGTGATAAATTATAAATTAGAAAAAATAGCAACATCATAAAAACCTCTTCTGCTTACAGTATCATTTCCAGTGCCAAGGATCTCACGGCTCTTTATAAACATTCATTCTTAACTTGCTCTTAAGAAGAAAGTGCAGAGCAGGCACCTCTGAGCAGCTGTCTGCCTGCTCTCTTGCAGTGCACACGGCCAACACAACAGCTTTTGGAAGGGCAGTGAAAAAGAATAAAAACACGAAGAACATGTGGCCATTTCACGGGTAGTGCTGTGGATTAGAAGTATTCTCACATTCAGAGGCTTGACACTTGGCCTCATCCTAGGCTTTCAGATTTCACTCCCAAAGCCCAGCTGCTCATGGAACCTGAAGGTTGAACTTTGTAATTTCCAAGAAATGAGGGCCTCATACTCACTCAGCATAGCAGTAAGAAGGAAGGATACCACCTCATAACTCAACAATATAATCTCTGAAACCACATAGGTCTTCCTGGATGATTTCAAGAATTAAGTTAGGTTTTGGTGGGCTAGAGAAAACTGCCAAATAAAAATACAAGCTGATAAGGTAGCACAAGTTTTATTGAGGAAATCTCTCTACAGAGGATGGCATTATCTCCTCTTTCTCCAGCCCCATTGGTAAAGAAATATCAGACAACTGAAATGAAGGACAGCTTAAGAAGGGACCTTAGGATACCAATAACCGTGGGGTATCATCTGCAGTTTTGTCTGGTCCTGCAGTATCCAGAAATTTGCTTCATTTTCTTCCCCTCAGATCCATTACATTCTTTACCCTTTTTTTTTTTTTTTATGTTTTTTGTCTCTGTCGCACTTTCCTAATCCATGTGTTAACAAAAAACATGGAAAAAACACAGTCTTTGGAGCTATTGTCAGGACTACTAATAGCCAGAATACCTTTTCACAACACATTACTGTCGTTCCAAAACAGCTCATGTACCTAACAAACTGAAATTCAACTACACAAACAGATCACATTACTAACTTTTGAAGCTCTCTTACTTTGGTAATGAAATTAGGTAAGACAGCACAGAAACGTCCTAGCACAGAATACAAAATATGGCTTTCATTCTAAGATACCAAAGTCTGCCACAGCTGCAGGTAAAATATGAGAGAGCTTGAAAAGCTTATGCTGCAAGCTGGTTTAAGGGGCAGCGTATGGCTGCAATTCATTTAGCTCTGATCATTTGCCTTCTCATACTTTCATATGAACAATCTCTGCCATACATTGCTGTGTTGCTCAGCCACAGGACGGTGTTGTCAGAGAGCAAGCAAAACTACTCCATGTCTACAGCAGAATGAAAAATGTGGAAAGCTCAGTGGTGAAAAACTTGCTTCTATATGTTGCCAAGGAAGATTCAATTTATGTATTACAGAGTGCCAGAGGGTTCTGCTGCAGCGACAATTTGGGGATAAAAGAATAATAAATTATTAAACTATTTCTGGAAACAGATGCATTAGAAACGGATGTGTTTGTTACTATGTGTAAACACAAGCGGTGTCAGGACTTACATGCTATTTACTGTAGCCATTTTGTCTCCTAAAAGCTGTCCATAAATGGAGCAGGATATAGCCAGAATGATTCTGTATCATGCAGTATTTAATGTATGACGTTCTCTTTAATATTACCATTTACCCCAGCACACCTGTGCCATCTAATTCCTTTTTGCCAGAGAATTATGATACCTAGATTTTTTGGTTACTAAATATACATTTTCCTAAACACCATATATGCAGTTGTTCAGCATATCTGTGCTTGAAAAAAGCATGTATAAAATGAGCAGTGTGGCTCATGCCCAGCAGGACTGGCAGCAGTATATCCAGCAAACAATATCATAGCAAACGTCACACAAAATGACATTTAATGTCCTGCTTTGTATTCATGAGTATGAAAAGAGCAATTGCAAATACTGCTTAACCCCAGGCTTTGCATCCTACTATCACCTATTAGAAACTTCTAGTGACAGATAAGAACTAGGATATAATTCAAAAAAAAAAAAAAAAAAAAAAAGAAGCGACTGCTAATCACTGATAAGACACCAGTTAAAATGTTAGTGTTCAGAGTTTTGTTTAAAAGTACCTCTTCTATTTTCTTCTGCATGACCTTCCATTGACATTCCCATTCTTTCCTTTCGTTGTCAAATCTCTCCAGCAATTCCATCTTCTCTTTATTCCAGTTCCTCTCAGTATTCTCCAGTTGTTTACGCAGGTCCATGGTTACAGTCTGTGTAACAGCAAGAAGATAGCTCTGCTTTTTTTCTTTCTTCCCTGAATGTTTCCTGGAAGTTTATCAGAATAAGTCTTACTTGTGTTTGATTCTAGCTTTCAGGGGAAAAAATAACCAAGCAAAACCCAAAAATAATTAACTGAAGTGTGCTCGCAGGAAACAGTGTCACACAACTGAATTATATATATTTGGAGTGTGTCTGGAATATGGATGAACTAAGTGTTATAAGACACAAACCCAAGGGCAGAGAGGCCCAGTCTGGAAGGCGGGGGAGGGACACACATCCAGCATCACAGACATCAGGAACATCTGCCACAGTGGGCTCTGTACTGTGGCATCTTCGCATCTTTGCCATTACTCTTCACTATAAACCTGTTTTCAATGACATTCGAGTCTGCATGATGCTGAATGGCACTTCAGGACCTTGGGATCCTGCAACACCTGCCCTTGAGGGTGAAAGCTCTTTTTATGTTTGTTCAAAAGACAACTGCAAGTGTAAAGGTATCATGTTTGCTCATGCACTCCTTTCACACACTCATGTAGCACGACACAGACTGTGACATTCTTTCGGCAACTGAAACTGTAAACTTGATATGTGCAGAAAATTCTCGTGGCTATATGAATGCTTTAGAATACATGAAGGAAAACAGGAGAGGAAAGCTAATAACAGGTAACAAACACACATATACAGTAGAAAGCATCATTATACTATATAAAAGACTATAGATCACTATAAAGAGTTCATGTATTTTGGATTTAACAGATCTAATCCTATAAATGTTAGTTCTAAGACCAGCATAGGGAAAACTAAAAACTATTCTCCAATAGCACTAACTCAAATCTAGTTCAAAACCTTGCTCAGAATATTTAACTATTTTGTGCTTCAGTTTCTCCTTCCCCTTTGTAAGTATCTTATTATCTCTGAACGAAAAATTATTAATTGAACTGCCAAATATGTATATTTTAAAGGAAATATTTTGGATCTGCTCATCTGACTTTGGAGCAAAACAGTTACAGATTTTATGGGCCTGGTGCTCATCTTACTTTCTTAAGCTTTACAATAGAAACACCTCTACCATCAGCACATTTACTGTGCCTGCAAGGCCAAAATAACACTCATTCATTCAGTTACAACGGCTCCTGCGGTATAATGGCTGGTACGCACACATTGATACTTGAGTTTGTTAACTCTGGCTCTCAAAGCCAGCTGTTGTGTTACTTAGGTGGACATGGAATCTAGTTCTAGCCACAAAATGCCTCTGCATTGCTTTGATCTCCTGCCAGAAACCACGCATATGGGCAGGCAAATGAATTACCAGAGAGCTAACTAGGGGTAAACCCATTTTACTTTCCTGGAATTTGTTAATTTCCCTGACTGATGGCCAGTGATTGTCAACTCACAGGAACTCCCCATTTTATTGCCCACATTTTCTTTGATATAGTGAAAATTCATTCTTGAGCTTCACACAAATTTCTTCCCCATCCTGTATTTTATTGGACAAGTCTTGTTGATTCAGCTGTGACTACTGTGTAATCATTGCTTATCAGTGTCTGCGTTATTTCAGCTGACTGGGAAGATGATGCCAAACTTGGAGTCAGCATCCTTCATGAAGAAGTAAGCAGAAGAGCTCAGCTGAAGCCCAATGGGTTACTCAGGTCTGTGGGTCACAGGACATCCTGCTACAGGATCTCTAAACTGACAGCCATCATGGGTCCAGTCCTAACTCAGACGTTGCAAAACTATTTACTCCAAGCAATTTTGTATGGAGGACTTACAGAAAAAACTGACTGTTCTTCAAACATAGCTGTCAGCCAGTTTCACAACAGTGTAACCCTGTCACCATGCAAGGTGCTATTGGAGCTCACTCTTTCAAATTCTGACTCACACCTGCTTTGGAGCTACGAAATGGCAATCTGTCCCTCAGCTATCTACAAAAAGATTTCTGACCCTTCATCTTCCACCACAGGACAGCTTTATAAAAACATAAAATTCCTTGAAACTAAGAGCTGCTGAAATACAGCACAGCATTCTCATAACCAAAGAAGTCAAGCACTGGCGTGCTCCTGGCTTCTTAGGGAAGGAAGCCAGGCTACAGAGACTGCACCTCTCCAGGCCAATGTTTCAGCTTTGTGCCAGACTTCAGTAAGTGTCGAGCAAAAACAACTTACAAAAGAATTCCACTGCACTTAAGACCTGTTGCAATCTAAACATACTTTAAAACCATTTCAATACTTTCTCATTTTGCTAATTCAGAGGTTGCAATTTTTAGCTAAATTTCTTTTCTTTTTTGCTATATTTATGTCTTCATAACCTATCAAAACATCTCTGAGAAATAAATAAAAGTCAACTCTCTGCTCCACTAGAATCCTTCACATACATGTCAGAAAGAAATAGAAAAACATATAAATGGTGTAAAGTCATGAAGAACACAATCGGTCATAATCTGTCCACAACTTGCACAAATGGTGTTTTTGTTTGTTTTGTGCACTGTTAGTAATAATGACCATGGTTCAATCAGCAGCATATTAATAGAAAGAAAGTCAATACTATATAGCATATTTTTTTCACATATAATAATAGATATATAATATACACTCCTTTCAACCATGCATACAGCATTGAAAAGGCCCCTCTGGTTTCTTAGTGCTGAGAACTACTATTGCCATGTTTGCATTAATCTTAAAAATTTCCAAGTTTTTTCATATGAGACTGATTACAAAAAGAGATTGGATACCATCAAAATTAAATCAAGTCTTGGAAGAGGTTAGTTACAGAAGTTACAGATAGTCTCTTGTAGCTCCAAGATCCACAAAAAACTGGTATTGCTTCTTAAACGCTACTCCAGTTTCCTCTTGACATAAATTCTGAGAAGAAAACTCATGTTTATTGACATTAGCAGCTGGATGAGTACACAGTTTTGCTGCTATTGTACAGTGGATCAATTAATCAGAAAGTTTTAACTCCTATTTCTATGACTTTTCCCCTTTTTCTTCTTGGTGTTTGGTGTTGGTTTGTTTTTGTTTTGTTTTGGGGGAGGGTAGGGGTTGCTTGTTTTTTTCCCTACTAGCAATAAAATCCAATTTATAGTCCCGGTAGTATACCCTCTGTCTGTATAGTGCACCGAGATGTCCCCATGGGTACTTCACATGGCTTAAGCAACTCAAAGGGATGTAAAATGCCACATTATAATTTGCTGTGTGGATCAGAACAGCATCTGTACTCTTGCAGTATTGGCACTTTCTGCATGTCCTAGACAAGGTCAGAAGCTCATTACAGCAATCAAATTCAAGCAAATAATCAATTCTGTCTACATCAGCTGCATTTTCCCTTAACTTTTCCTTTAGCTCTCCCTCCTCTCAAGCAAAGAATGTTTTAAGCAACTATTTGATGTCAATGTTATTATTCCTCCATGTCTTACCCATGCCCTTTCTATCCACATATTAAAAATGCAAAATAGTTTGCAACCAACCTCTATCAACTTCTGAAGATAAGCTGCAGTGACATCAGCTGAGAGGTTATTTGTCAACAGAGATTAATTAGATTGGCTGCTCACAACCATTCAGACACACAAATCTTCCCTTGATTTTACAGAAAAAAAAAGCTATTAAATTACATTTACATCAAAGTGCTGTATTTTAGAGGACTAAGGAAGTTGTAAATATATGTATTTGCTCAATTATAAAAGTGTGCCATGTGTCACAATACTGTGCACTTTATACATAAAAAGAAACTACATTTGAGTGAAAGAGTGAAAGAGAGAAGGGAAAGAAAAAAGAAATAAATGGTGAGAGAGAGAAAGAAAGAAAGAACAAACAGACTCGAGTGCTCACAATGCTATCTGTCACCCCTGTTCTGCTGATACATCTGCTCTGAAGAAAGTGAATAAACTAATGAAGAGTCTTTCTCAAAGAATAAAGACCATAAATAACGTACATGAACACGTTATATATAAATAACATTAGAGAGATGTTTAAATAACTGTTTGCCACATTAGTAATTTGCTTTCTTTTTTAGACTGAACTGTTCGAAAACACTGATTTAAAGTAAACTATAACCATACCTTTCATGGAATAAGAAATCCTTTAGAAGCTTTTCAGTCCATTTCTAAACAGCAGTGAAAGCAATGAAATGCATAGCTAGCTGGGATCCAGTTCTGTGAATCTTGATCTTTAAAAGAAATAAGAATGCTAAGCAAGACACAACCTTTCAGCTGGGGCAGCATTTGCAACTCTCTTTGAATAACTCCGCAACTTTCGCAAACTGAAAAACAGTCCCGTTCAGCATCATCCCAGCAGCTGGCTTCCACGTGACGTCAGTGCTTGGAGGATGGTTTTAAAGCCATCTCTTCCAACCCCCAGCTCTGTAACTTTATATCTCCTCATATTTTGTGTAAACAACTCCAAGTCCAGGACATTTTTAGGTTTTATAGTGCAGCCCAGTCTTTAGAGCTTGCCAAAGCAGCCAGTGTTAATATTAAAGCTATGACAATAGGCAATTTTAGGTTTCTTTTATTAGCATGCATGTTGTAAAGGAAGATTATTTGCTGCCTTCCAGACCCAGTTTTCAAGGTTTTATTTTTTAGTATGATAATTTTGAGCTTTGCAACTTGATCTTCATAAACTGCTTTGTAACGGGAACTTTTTTAAAGCAGCAGTTTTGCTGATTAACAGCTATCTTAAAGATCTAAAAGCAAACCACACCTCCCTAAAATCTTTCTTTGTATTCTAAATAAGCTATCACTTATGAGGTGCAGAATTACTGGGCACTGTGTAATCCTACTGTCTTGCATTCTGGGAATGGTGATAATGGTTTCTTTGGGATATACACAAATATTCCTGCTACTTTATAAGGTTACTGGATCAGATTCTCCAGTCTGTCAAGATACTTTGTGTCTCAGCAAAGCAAAGCACTTGAAATTGGATGGAGAATCTCCCCTGCACAGAGATACTCATCCCTGGCATAAGGCTAGCAAGAAAGGTCCCAAACCACCTCAGCCTGGATTGAAAGCCCTGGGAGTGCCTGTAGCGAGTGTCAGCATGGGGCGAGGGAAGAGGGCGTTTGTGACAAAAATGATCCAGCAAGTGAAAGTCCACGGGACACCCTGAAGCCAATGCAGCAAAATTTAGCTGCTCCCCCTGCTGAGCTGCAGGCACAAGGAGCTCAGCTCACTCCTCCTGTGTCTGCCCACCACAGTAACTCTCCTGTTGCATTATGAGTTAAATGGCTTTCATTTGGCCCCCTGAGAGAGACTCTCAGGCAGAAGTTTCGCACACATACCACTGCCCTGCTGAGTACTTGTGCTTGGATGTGTCTGTGGGCAGTGACTGAGACCACTCATAGTCAGATAATTCACATTTCAGGGAACATTTGTCCCCATGTGTACCTGGAAAAAGGCCACAAAGTACTTGACTCATGCAGCGTGAAACTCTGGACAAATTCTGCTATCAGATGTATGTCTTCAAATGCACTAAGCAGGAGAGACATATTTCTGTTGGCAGAGCTGATGACAAGAGGATCAGTGAGACGAAGGACACGATAGAAGGATTCACACACCCTTCACTTAGTCAGCACTCTCCTCTTCAGAATGGCAAGGTTTTACCTGTAATAAAATCTATGCACAGCATAAAGATTTTAGCTTTGGGAGCATTTTATGGTAAATACCAAAGCAGGTTTGAAGGAAAACACATTTTTTCTCCTTATATGGTCTAGCTGTAAGTTTCAGTGAATACATTACTGGGGTGGTTGTTCTGCTCCCATGTAACATAAATAATGGGACTTGGGCTATTTGTGAAAATTTCAGAGATGATCTAAAAATTGAACAAAGATGTCAAAATACACAACTGAATGTTCCCAAAGAAAATTTCCAGCCTCTAAACGCCAAGGATTTAAACATTTCCTTTTCATAAAGCAACAGTGTGACTTTCTTTTGGGAGGTTATGTCCAAGCACACAGCTAACATGGCTGGGAGTGAAAGTCGGAGTGCCTGGGAGCAGAACTGAGCCCACAGCTGGAGGCTGGGTGCCACAGCGCAGCCTCCTCCCAGAAGCCAGCACAGCTGCACCACTGCAAACGAAGACAGACTCTGAAGACACATTTTCTTTTTCACTCTTATCCATCAGCATAGGCTATTGTTCTTGTGTATTTAATATTGCTAACTCAATACCCCCCGTCTTGTTATGCAAGCTCTCTGCAGGAAAACACAGTGAAATTAATGAAAACAATGGACTAAATCCCAGGCTTGAGCTTTCACTCAAACAAAATCCTGCATTTCTGTCAGTGTGAGGAATTAGAAATGTGTGAGACTGAGGGGCTCATGAGGAGACAAGAGCTGGACCCCACTCACAGGTCAAAGGCCCAGGTTAAACTCATCCTCATATGGGAAAGGCAGAGAAAAGCTGGGACAAAGAAAACATGAAGGGAGCTCTAAAAACCTGTGGCCATTGCTCTGGACACCCTTAAGTGTAGCAGTAGTGACTTCTGCTTTTGAGGAAAAAATGTTATCCAGCAGAGACTGTCCCTCCCTGAACAGCAGCAGACAAAGCAGCAAATACAGCCTTCTGGCCTCTGGCACAGGCCAGATAAGCAGGAAGGCTATTGTAGGTTTATTACATCCAACAACTGCTTCCACAGGGAAAGTGTACTTTGTTCACACCTGGTATCAGCTCTACTTGTGTTAAAAGTCAGCACCTCAACAAAAAAGGTGCAAGGGCATTTTAAACAGCCCTCTCCTAAATTTATCTTCATCATGCAAGCCTCAAGACAAAGGAGCATCAGTTTCAGCATGGGCTATAATCTGATTTTATATATATATATAT
>NW_010119568.1:0-206 GCF_000699245.1 Pterocles gutturalis | reverse complement strand
ATCTAGAGTGTTTTTTTTTGGGGGTGTGTGGTTCTTTTTATTTTGGGGATCCCCCCTGTGGGTTTTTTTTGGGGGGGGGGCCTCTCATTTATTTTTTCGGGACCCCCCTGTAAACCTCAGCACCATTTTGGGGACACGCAAACACATCACTGTCCCATTCGTACATTTTTTGGGGTGTTTATCGCATCTAGAGTGGTTTTTTGGGG
>NW_010119567.1:681-947 GCF_000699245.1 Pterocles gutturalis | reverse complement strand
TCCTGGGGAGCAGGCGGGGGGACGGCGCGGTCCTTTGGGCAGACTTGGAGTGGTGCAGCCAGGCCAGAGTCTGTGGGTGATGCCTGCTGTCATATCACTGTGACAACCTGCTCTGGCATCTCTGGTGACATCCCTTAACGGCCATCTTTGGGCTGGGGACCGGAGAGAGATGTTGTCAAACCGAAGTCCCTGCCTGAAAGAGAAGCAGCTGAGCAAGCGCCGTGGTGCTCTCTTCATGGGGGGGGGGACTGGGCGGGGGGGAGCCC
>NW_010119567.1:371-615 GCF_000699245.1 Pterocles gutturalis | reverse complement strand
TTGGGAACTGGGTCTGATGGGAACGACCCCCAGTGCTGCTGCATCCCAGCTGGGCTCATGCTGACCCCCTCCTGCGTGCTGGGATGCGTGAGAGCTCCTTTTGCGATAATTGCGAGACCTCCGATGGCGATCTCTGCGGCCGTGTCGCCCCTCACTCCGGTTGCAGTTTGCGTTCGACTCTCTCTTGTCATTTTGCTCGTTCCTCTTTAGTTCAGTTTCTCTCATGCTGAAAAGCATTAAAACA
>NW_010119567.1:0-215 GCF_000699245.1 Pterocles gutturalis | reverse complement strand
GGGTGCAGCGTGCTGGCGATGCGGCTGCTGTCCATTTCGGAGGGACGCGCTCAATCCTGCCTTGTTAATCACCAACAGATTTGTGTTATAATTGCTAACCAGGGGAAGTCTGCTTCGGTCAGGGCGGTGACTCACTTGGATTTCATTTACCTCCTGGCTTCTCCTGGGACAAAGACTTTTTTATTTTTTTATTTTTTTTTCCCAGCTTAACTCCA
>NW_010119566.1:0-18631 GCF_000699245.1 Pterocles gutturalis | reverse complement strand
ATAGGGCCTGAGTGATTTGTACACTCCTGTTCCAAAAGCAGTATTTAGCCTGGTCTTTACTAAACCATGTTTCTTGCAAAAGGGAGTTTCAGAACAACCCTCAAAACACTTGTTTTGATAAAAAAAGCAAGTTATCTCCCTGGTGCTTGCAGTTCACAAACCCCATGAGTAATTTTATAAAATATATCCAAAATTAACCAAGAAAGAAAGTTTTCTAAGAAAGGTTATAGAAAGTGGAATTTAAAATACTTGGGTTTTTCTATCATCACTGACCATAAAACCGAATTATTCCATTGAAAACAGAAAGTATGGCATGTATTTTTCTATTATTAAAACCATGAGATGGAAATGACAGTCTCTCAAGGTCTTAGATGCAAGCAGTTTACCTTTTGTTATAGACTTATGCTACCATTACTTGTCTCTATTTCTCTTTCACTTCTTTGTTCACAGCCCTGCCTGGTATTTATTCTGATAGCCTCTATGTTAATAATAAAACTCTCAAAAATATTTGTAAACTTTATCTACATATAGGCATAGAAATTTCAGAAAATGTCGACCACATGTTAAGGCTCTCATTCAAGATATTTCACTCCACTCCCGAAAAATAAAGAAATCCCAAACAACCACTATTAAATTTCCTCTGGAAGGCTGAATACAGAACACACATAGGCAAAATGATACTCACAGTCAGGATATAGTGTTTCGAATTTTTTTTTTCTTGTTGTTGTCAGTAATTGTTCCTGCACACACTTCCTCTCTAAAGGGTAATATTAAGGAGGTGCTTAAAAACTGCAAAAAGCCAGTAAGACCCCCTGCCAAGACACAAAGCAGTGCTCATGGAGAGTAAAACTGCTTATCTTATCCTCTAATCTTTCCCCACCCCATTTCACCCACTAAAAGCAAGAGAAACGAAAGAGGAGAATGAAAGAGCAAGACACCTGGTGTGGAGAACAAGGAAATGCAATCAGAAAAATATCTGAAGGAAGAGCTGATAAAAATAAGTAACATACCTCTCCTGAAATACCTCTGTCCAATTATTTCTATCTGGGGTGTTCATGGAGGTATGCTAATTTGTATTTAATATTTTAAGTATGGTTTTGTGGTATGACCACTGTCACAATGGAAACATTGTTATTTTCTTTTACTGATCATGGTTTCAGCTGTCTTATATTGAATTACTAGGAATTCATCTTCAAGGGAATCTGGAGCTGCGGTACATTCTTGTAAGAAAAATGATGGTGTGCCACATACACCAGAGTACGGAGGAAGGTCTGCAATGGACTCTGTAGTACTGCAGTGAGGTAATGTGCTATGATAACTATATCTGTACAAACAAAAGCATCTACACTGCCTGCTTGTTTCTTTCCACTGTCTCTGCCTGTGATACTGAAGTGAAACTAGTCAAACTCGAGTGAACAGTAAGGTGGGCAAGATAAGCCCGCGTTTAATTTTTACTGTCCACTGAGTCCACTGACAACTGCTACAGCCCATAATATGCGCCTTCTTTCTTAGCAGGCATTGGAAATAGAGGACATGTAGTCCAGAGTGTTTCTTGTGTGTCCCTTTCTGGTCACAGTTTATGTGTAATAATTCACCTTGTCAAACACAGGCAAATTTGTTAACGAACTCTGCTCTAGCTCAATAGCTTATTGCTGCAGTAGGTGTGACAGGAACACCATGTGCCAGTGAGACTGAGGTTCAGCGCCCATAACTCAGGAGGAGGATGTTGTTTTCCTCTAAAGAAAGAGGGACAATTGACTGCTCCTGGAGCCATTCTTAGTTGACATGAAACAAAAGACTAATCTTTGAGAATAACCATGTTAGTAAGCTGATGCTTTCAGCCCTCTTTTTCTGGACCTCCTGGTCTTCTTTATGCCCCACTATACATTTTCACCTTTCTCCTCCTCTTGTGCTTTCTCTGCTCTTTTCAGTAAGCAAGATATTAAGCAGAAAGTACATTTTGCTGCTAGCAAGCAGCTTTGTACAGATTCTCGGGCCAAGGCCCCAGATATCCTTCCATCTCCTTCTCGATATATATTGTTCTGTGCACCCTTGCCTGAGAGGCACTGTGTAAAAGTAAGCAGCAGTGTAAGGCATGAGACCACAAGACATTTGCAGAGAAGCAGTACCACCCACCAGCACACAATTCCCTCCTTTGTTTTCCAAAGGCAGTCCATCACATGTCAGCAAAAAGCCGCCCACCTTTCCTCATTTTTTCCTTTGTACAATATATTAGTTAAATTTTCTACTTTTGACAGCCAAATGGAAATGTCAGGCTGAAATGGTGTGCCCAATTGAAACACAAATTTGTCATACCCTTTTAATCCTATAATACTTATCTCCTTTACCACCTTTGGGGTGTACAGTCTTTCACTATCATCAAAGTCGCAAGCCCTCTCTCCTCCATTTCTCCATTATAAGCCTATAAATAAACACCTGAAAAACAAAAAGGACTAGTTTCTGTATAGGTGGGGGAAGCAGTTTCTGGGTGATTTTTTAAAGGACACCATTAAGATAATCGTGTGCCTTGTAGACGTGTGCCCATCTGTCTGGGCTCGCCAAAACTTTCTTTTGTTTGCGTGCTTTCAGATTAACCCAATTAAGTAACTTGACAGCCAGCTTCAGATTCAAAATGGGGTTTTTTCATAGCCTGCAAGCTCCAATTATTTCCAAGCTTTTTCATATGTCAGCCACTGTAGATATGCATGGAGATAACAGCAAACATCAGAGATTTGACTGAGCTGGCATTGCAGCTCTCAGCACCGCCTCTTGAAATGTTCGAAGATATCTTAATAACACAAGTTCTTTATCTTTTCTTTTCTAAAAAAAAAATGTTTAATGACTTGCAGAGTGTTAAAAAAATCAAAAAGAAGGTACTTTCCTCCGTGATTCCTGGCATGAAGCTGCTTTAAAGAAGAAATGCTGACGGAGTATATTATGCAAATGTGAATCATAGGAAATTTCAAGTAGCAGTGTACGTTTCCAAACTTTTCTGTACACATCATTTTTCACATAGGTCTCCTCCAAATCCTGGTTCAGACTTAGTCACTGCAGATGCTATACAGAAGTACAAAGTCTAAACAGATATGCTTTGAAAGCTAAACAAAGGTCTAGGCCAGATGCTAGTATTTGGGAGTTCACTTGTTTCCATTCACATGGAATATTAATATATTTTTGATGAAAATTAACTTAGTTTTGTGCTGTAAAACTGGAACAATGCAGAAAAGATCATTCTTCAAATTAAAAACCCCAAACTCTCATTGTCTTAGGTGATCTCTGGATTAGGTGCTAGTTTTTTTCTGAAACATCAATCATTTGCCAAAGATAATCCTGCATGTATAGTTAAACTTCCATGAGAAATCTGAATCATAATCTGTCATTTTTAGGCTCTGTAAAGCAGCAGATCTGAGCTGAGAACTAAAATAATGGTGCCAACTGCTCTTCAAAATGCCCATTTGTGCTAGTTGAAAAGTCTGTGTCTGGAAAGCCTTACCTAAGAAGTCATAAAAATAAATTCTAGCAGAGTTCTTCACAGACTATTCACTTTCAGATACACATGCACATGCATGCATTGCATCACCTGGAGATATCTGTGCCTGAGTCAGACTGAGTCAGGAAAACCAGGGCTGTGTCTGCACACTGTAATACCGGGTAACGCTATTGTATTAACCTGCAGTACATTTCAGGAAGAAGTGTAACCTAAAGCGTTGAGTTCAAATACCTCTTGGAATTTTTTATTTCTCCTTTACTATGGATCATAAGCAAAACTGATTCCAGAAAATCTGAGAAACAAGAAGTCATGTATTGTACAATCTATCAAATTTTGAACAGTGTTCCTTTCCAACAAACCTAGGAGTTTGATAATTACCCACCACTGAAGAAAATCGTGTTAGTCAGACCAAACAAAACTTCTTCATACACGTTTTTCATTGATCAAATGGAAATAAACTAGAAACGGTATTATGTCTGTATTCAGCACTTTTTTACAGAAACCTGAAAGGACATTCAGACAAGGTCACTGAGCTACCAAGTACAATACATACACTTCCAAGGAAAGCATTGAAGATGTGAAAGTTTTTGATTTTCCTAAGCATATTTTAATAATTTTCCAAATTGTCAAAGGAAGAGGTGTTACATATTTTTGGTAGAAAATTCCGTACCAAATGTACTGTTTTTTGTGTTCAGAATCTTCAGAATCTTCAGCACCACATCAAATACTAGCAAATGCCAGAAACAATGACACAATACAACCCTTCTTGATAAGAATAGGAGTGCTTCAGCTGCAATGTAAGTTTAAGTAAATTTATAAACAGGATGGTGGGGCAAGATCTAAATTAGTCTCTGATTTCCAAAATGTTTATTCTGAATAAGTTTAAATCTATTTTAAATAAAGGTGGCACTTAATTCTGCATAGTCAAGTGCTATAATAAATTATGCATTCCAGGTTCTATAGACAGAAGTGGAATGTATACATAGTAAAGCTGAATTTGTATTCTTGCTCTAAACACTTCTGTCTTCAGCACTTATCTCCATTTGAATGACATTAAATTAGAGTCTGGTTTGTCAGACCAGATGTATGTGGTGGTTCCTTTATTTTGAATGGAAATTGTTGGGCGAGGTTTTGAAAAGGTTGTGCTTTTTCATTTAAGAAAGCAAAGCCTTCAAATGGGCACAATTTTAGGATTCTTGCAAACACAACACTAGAGAGAGAAAAGATCATTAAGCTTAGGAATATATTTGTTCTCAATCGGTATTAATATGAATTGCTTCTCTGGCATTTTTAAATGCTGCCATCTGAAGAAGTTAAAATGTATAAAGTGGAAAAAGTTAGTATCATGAGCATTTATAGTTATCCGTAGTTAGCTTTGCACATTTCTGATTTCCAGCTCACTTTAATGCAAATGAACAGCATCACAACAGACTCAAACTACATCCTTGCAAAGCCAGAGAGGTGACAGACTATATTAGTGTCAACAGGACACCTTCATAGTTCAGTGAAGGTCTTGTGGTAACAGGAAAATCCAAATATTACTGAGAAATTAAATTCCTCTCTTGAGAGAGAATTTTGCAATGATTTGAGTGTATATCCATAAGGGCTGAATCATAACTTTCATGTTTGTACTTCACTACGCCTAGAAAGACTTGCGATGTCAGACTCACAGTAAAGCATCTTCTGAGCTGGTCTTTTGGTAAGCTTTTGGTGTTCTCAAACATATTAAAATCAAAGCTGAGGCTTCAGCACCAGCTAAAGAAAGCTGACTGGAGCACATAAGGAAGTAAGATCAAAAATTGTAGAACAACTCCCCTGAAAAGTGAATCCATCATGGTTCTTAGGGCATCCCATGGAGAGAGCTTCGTTACCACCTCCACACCATTTTGGGGCCCAGAAGTTTGATTCACATGCTTTCTAGTAACACTAAACTCAGGATGCAATTGCTTTATGGATTACAGAGTCCTCCCATTCTTAATTTACAGGCCACTACAGAACCTCAGTCATGTCCACTGAATCAGCCTCCTGGGGCTGTGTACCACTGCAGTCTCTGCAATAGTGGAGAAAATAAGGTGTTTCCCATTATCATTAATATTCATGCGCATGTCTAGTTACATGGTTTATGTTTACAAAACTTTAATAGCATTTAAACAGGTAGTTAAGCTTTGACATATTCAAGTGCTTCTTTTTGTAGACGTGTTTCACTGAAGTGGGACAGAGAGCAGAACTTGCACTCTGGGGTCATTTGAAAGAACTTTGGTTTTATTATCGCATCATAATTTTGTGATAAAGGCAAGACTGGACTTGTGTGTTTGAGGGAGGGAGACATAGCGCAGACATATGTATAGCATTGATGAGCTGGGTATACCATTACTCAATATTGTTCACACCAAAATTAGTATTTAAGAGAAATTGCTTAAACAGCCTAACTCTATACATTATATGTTTTGGGATGTTTCATCTGAGTGAAGACTTGATTTCTTCAATGCGGTTATTTCCAAAATTATACTATTTTTTAATTGACTGAAACTGTAAATTTTGAGTTTTGTACTCACTAAGAAGAACACTCTAAGAATAGCAGATCTTGCTGTTTTGTCCTGTGGAGAGATTTTTTCTTTTCACTTGCAGCAAACCAAGAAACTGTGTCACAGAGATGCTCAGTGAACACACAGAGTCTGGAGCAAAGCACAGTTTTAGTAGTTCCTCTGCCTTGGCCACATCTAGTAAAGATTTATAAGAAAATTACACCTCTTGTAGATCTACTTTTCTCTTTTATATGTCTATAGAGTAAAGCTGAACTTGTGTTCTTGCCCTAAACACATTAGTCTTCAGAACTTATTTCCGTTTGAATTACATGAAATTGGAATGTGGTATCTCAGTCCTGACAAAACCTTAGTAGGTGGTTAACTTATCCTTTCCAGTGCCAGAAAGACCAAGCAGGTCTTTGCAAAGATTTGCATCAGGCAAGTACGTCCTACCTTTTGAACTACATGTTAAAGACAGAAAGATAGTGTCAACAGGCCTACTTTTTCCAGTTTTGTTCCCTTGAGTACTACTTATCTCTTTTTGTACTTCTTAAGCTATGTGTGTTGTAATTAGTAGTGGCATTGACTTGATGCAGGTGATTTGACTTTCTGTCAGTCATTTTGTCAAGTATATACCTCCTCAAGCTTCCAAAGACCTTGTCTGAAACAATCATTTACAAGTGTCTCATCACTAGCTTCCTCTCCAGCAACTCCAGTGAAAGAGTAGTCTGGAACAGCATAATTGTGACTCTTCCTTCTTGCAGTAAATGAGTATTGCAGAAGTCTCATGTCTGCAGTTTTGCCAGAGGATCCTTTCTAGCAATAATACAAAGGTCCCATAATTGTTTCCTGAAGTAACTAGTGATGTTATGCTATATTCTACTTTATTACATTTGTGAAATCTCTGTTCTTTTTAAAAATATATGTTTTTAAAGTTGTTAATTCTCATTACTGCTGCAATAATAATCTTTTGCATGTGTTTCATTTTCATACTCAAAAATGAACAGTATGGTATCTTAACGCTAACTACCAACAGTCTAGGCCAGTGCCTAGAACCCAGGACATGCAAAAGGAAGTAGTCTTAGTCCTTGTTCACCACAGGCAAAGGGAATAAAAAGAACACACTGGGATTTACTCTTTATGGGATGTGCTTTTGAGTAAAGTCATGTTGCAGACAGAAGCCGGGGCGCGGAACAGGTCTAATTCTTCGATTCATTTCAATGGCCTGTTCAAAATCAGTTGACTACTTAATTAAATAAAGCCAGAAGAATTTGTCTGTCCCTTCAGTATACACCACATGAAGAAGGGACATTCCAAATTCAAGGTCAACCAGTCCCTTGAAATTATATAATGTAATAATTACCAGTTTCATGTGGACCAATGTGTCTTTCCTCAAAAGAATGCAAAGAGCCCTATTTGGATTAATTGGTCCTATTTCTGACAGTTTGTATGCTGAATCAGAAAAGGATTCTACATCTTATGTTTAATGTGGGGAATAAAACAGTATTCTATGGCTAATTCCCATGAAGGACTTTAAAACCATGACAAGCGTTAATTTTCTAGTACTCTTTAGCTTAATGAAGATCTTGAAAATATATAAATCTACATAAATCAAATATTACAAACCATGCTAAAGCTGGATGTGCTGTAATACACATTATAAAATTTTGAGCTGAAAAAATGGAGCTTCAGATTGAGGTCTGACTATCAACAATCCATCCCAGCCCCTACTCTTGCCCGTAGTACAAACAATTACAAAGATATATAATTCTACCTTACTCAGCATTTCCTGGGAAGATAATTTTCAGCTTTGTTTTAATAAGAACTTCTCCAAATGGTTCACATTAACCTTTTCTGAACTTTGTGTGTTTATTTGTATAACCCAAAGTTAATTTGTTCACTGAAAGTACTGGCTGAAAGACAGCTTTAGTGGTGGTTTGGAGTCAGGCAGCCACATGAAAGAATCTATTTATCTGTTTTGTATTAGAGGTCCTCCACTGTATCCTCAGAAGTAAACAATCCTCACATGGGAATAAGAGGACTAAGACTCAGCCACAAGAGCAGTAACTTTAAAAGCAAACTCACTTTGTTCTGTTCTTCAGGGCGACAGATGTACCTAGATTTACCTTGTGGAACTGATGTTCCTGTTCGTCTCTCACCTTCTTCCCCTTTTTCCCATACCCTGCCCCTAGTTCACACATAGATATGCCATCAACAGCTGCAAAAGATTTTAAAGTCTGTTGGTAAGTTTTCTTTAAGGAATCAGCTGTACAAAGTACCTGATATGCAGTGCATAGATTGTATTTTGTTCCAAAGCAACACAGCTAAAAGAATAGTTTGTCTTCTGATCAAAACAGAAGATCATTCATACAGCAAAGTAATATAAATGTGATGAAAAAAGCAGGAGAACTTGTAGAAGCTGCATCTAAGTACAGCTGAATATGTAAAGTCTGCCCAAGATCCGGCCTATGGAAAACAGATGGAGAAAAATGTTTAAGACTTCCCACTGCTCTTTCTATAGACTGCCAGTAAAAAATTACCTTTGAAGTTTCCTGTTTATGGTCAGAGGTCAAGATTAACAGATTTCATTTTGTTTCCTGATAAAGACTTGTGTTGTTCTATACATTCAATAGAAATTCAGTAATAACTCAAAGCAAATAAAAACAAAAGTGGTATTCTCCAGTTACATGCCTGATTCAAAGGTAGCCAAATTCAAATATTCTCTAGTGCTAGCAGAAGTTGGCAGCGCTGGAGAAACACCTCTGCTTTGGAGAGCAAAATTTCACTGTTAATTACAGCCCGGTCAGCTTGCTTCAGAGAAATCACTGTGAAGCTCGGCTGAAAAATAATATGTGTAGTCACAAATTCCATCACATTTTCATCATTTCATTACTGGTCAGCAGCATAATTAGTGAAGTGTGGGCCTGGTCTGTAGGATTTCACCTACAGAATAATCCAGATTCAAAGCACAAAGACTTAGGGGAACCCAAAACACAAGCTGTGCCAAATAAGGCACTAGCAACAACTCTACATATAGCCCACTGAAAAGTCATCTGAGACCACAGCTGCAGTGACACAAGCTATTCATAACCCTCATTGTATGTGCTGCAATTGTCAAGGGAATATAATGGTGAATCATATAATAATGTAATTCATAGCAAAGTAGCAAAGCAACGTAAAATCACTTTTTTTTTTTTTTTCTTCCCCAGGGGCTCTCTCCTTCCTGTAAACCATCTTGAATCCTCACTGCATGCAGGAGTGCTGACATGAATACCCACAGCTATGTACAAATCAGTGGGAATGGCTCATGCTCTTGAAAACTTCCAGATTTTCCAATATAACTCCTATACTTGGATAATTTTAAAAAATCTTTGTTATTTCCAGTTTATTCCATTCTGAGCTATTATACATATATAAAGTAACTGGAACATAGGAGAGATCAATTCTAAAAGATCACTGGCACAAAAAAATACGTTTGAGATAGTACAACCTTTATTCTTTTGGGCTTGGTCACAGAAATTGGCTATTTTTCAGAACTGATTTAACTGTATGGAGTTATATACTATGTAGAGTACACTGAAAGTATTTTTTTTTGTATTACAAAGAATTTTCAGAAATACGAAGTAGATTTTGGCTTATAATTAGAATTTATTGGCTAAGCAGAATATTGCAAATATCAATACAATGTATTTAAAACATTTTTGCCAGGTTTTGCTTTAAGAAAGGATTTGGTTCCAACAAACTGATTTTTATGCATACAAAACCAAATCAACTCCAATATAAAATTAAATTGATATAATAGATGACAATGGAACAAGAAGAAGAAGCAAATAAAAATACAGAATTTTCTTTCAGGCTCAACTTCAGTGTTCAGCTTTCATCAAAGAAGCTGTGGTAAAAATGCACTCCTTCAGTAAGGAACTGCCCAACAAAGAAAATAAGAGCAAAATATTAACTGGAGAAAATGTCATTCACAAATAACTATATTAAAAATGCTAAGCCACTGACTGTAAGAAAGAGGCACCACCAAACATTAAAAATAATTCTATTCTACTAATACATTTTACAGCTCAGTCAAACTTTTAAGTTCTTTAAGCTTCTTTGGTTTTGATCTAAATTAATCATTTGACTAGATGATTCTATATTTCCAGTATTCTGGTTTAGAGGCCCTGAAGGACTTATAATTTCTATCAGGATAATAATAGGGAATGCGTGTTTTTACTTGATACGTCAACAGATTTAAACAATTTTGGTAATCTCACTTTGAAACACAGATACATGTCAAAAATATTAATCTAACAGAACCAAGTATTGTGGCCTGTAAATTGTCCAAACAGAGGTGTTTATCCTATTATTATGTGCCGCAGCATATGCTCTCACTGAAAGGGTATAAAGCCCTGCAATTTCTTTTTTATTGAAACTGTTCAAAAAACATCTAGCTTTGTACATATTTATAGCTGCCAATGAACTGGTAATGGTGAAGAAAATTAAACTCTTGCATACTAATCACAGGTGATGGACAGCTCTTAAGGTGAATATATTCCTGGTTACTGGCTTATAAATTTAGAAATTATACTGGATGTCACCCCACACTGCTCAGATGTATCAGTTACCGAACAGGTTTTTAACTATGAAGAAAAAGCAAAAGATGTTTTGAAATGCAAATTCAGATCTTGTCTTTTCCAAATATTCTTGCTATTTAATCTTTCCAAAATGTCTGAATAGAACCACAAAACATCACAGCCCTGCTTAATTTCAAAGCATCAAACTCCTTTAATTTAAAAAGCAGCTCAATGGTTATTTTATGGGGAAGCTACAAAGACATACATTATAACTGAATCAGAAGAACTGATTAAGTTCCAAGAATATAATTTTGTTTCTGTACTTCAAAACAATGAGTAGTCTTTTCTGGCTATGGAGAATGTAGTATTATTTAGTGAATATTCTCCTTGTTCAGTAGTCCCTTTTCTAGCATTTACTTAATAACAGCTAGTTAGATTCAGCTTAGTTGTGAGTTGCATTTTTTATTATTATTACTGCTCAATTCCATGCCAACTTGCAGCAAATGTGCTCATATAGCATAGATAATTATGTGTGATTTTCTCCCTCAATGAAAGATAAATAATTTGGCAGTCCTGCCTCATGTATTTTTCTATTTCAATACAATTCATTGTTTGGATTAGGTCTTTTTTTAATATGATTTTGCAAGCAGAATAAAATGTGTTTCTTAGATCAATTATGTAGCTTTTAATGCAAGGTACTGCTATTTGTATTAGAGTTTTTAATATGATCATTGAGCACTAAGATTACATTACAATTAATCGTAATGATACAGTTCTTTGTTTACAAACTAAATAATTTGTTATATAGGCAGAACATTTTCAAAAGAAGAGCAGAAGGCACATTTATATGAACTAAATAGAATAAAAAGCACTAGTCAGTTCTAATTTGCATTAGACCCTATTTCTTCTTGTCAACAACTCTTAACGCAAAGAGACACAAGTCAAGGCAGGACAGAACAGAACAAGGACAAAACATTTGTGTAATAATTCCTATTTACAAATCAGATTGTACTTCAAGGTGTCAGTCTTACAAATGTCAGGTAGTTGTTATAATTTCACATGATATGAAGGAGTGTTCAACACAAAAGAAAATTTCTGACAAACTGATACTTGTACTAAAAACTGTGGTTGGAAGGGTAATTTTTGCCTCTAATTTTTTAATTGCTGGGAGGAAATTTAATAGTCTGCCAGAAAAGCCAGACAACTCTACTTCAGTCTTCTCCAGTGACCATGAATGATGCATAAAGATGTTGAGTGCCACCCAGAACAGCCAGACAAAAAAGATAATAATCAGCTTGGCAGTTTTGGTTTATGTGCTCCGGCAATTTTTCTGCAAAAGTGGGACACCACAAAACAAGAACAAAGACAGCAGAGTGGCTTAGGCAGGTCAGAGGGCTGGTTTATCATCCTACATTTCTTTGGCTGCTGGAAGAGAGATTTATACAGTATAAACAAATACTTAAAGAAATGGGGAGAGAGAGAAGGGAAATAAATGATTTTCTAATTAATCTTTTGTTTAATAATCCTTGCTAAGATAAATTCAGTAAGAACAACATTGGGTTCCACTCTGAACTGAAATGGTTTCAGTTAAGGACTAGTATGAGAAAATTATAGAGTTAAAGCAATAAATTAACTGTTTGCAAGTAAAATCTATTTATGAGGAAATGGCAAAATTTTATCTAAAAAATCACCAACATGGAAACCTCCATGAGACCAGTATATTTTGTTTTGGTGGTGTGCTTTTCTTTGGTCTGCGCCAACTGATGCTGGTATCAGCCTAATTCTGGCATCAAAAGAAACAAGTCTACAGGTGACGGAGTGTATATGCAGCTGAATAAACCATTGGATTAGAGCACTGCTGTGCAACAGTTTTTATTCGTTAAGTCAAGCTGTGTTGCTCAGACTGGGAAAAGGAAATACCAGACATGTAGCTGCCTGAGGCCACCACTGGGGTAAAACAGTTAGGTATGACAAGGTCAACGAAGAGTCAGGGAAACAAAAGCAGAAATAACAGTTAAGTGCTTGACCAACTAATATGATTCCAGGCTAAAACTCCTTGGTCCTGGTAGACAATTTTAAACAGGATTTTACATCACGAAAGACAATGAGATCAGGATGGACAAGAGAGAAAAGGATCAAGCCTACGAACTGAATTAAGATTAAGCCCAGCATTTATTTGCCGACAGCTGAAATTAGCTGTCTTTGAAAGAACCTCTATCTATTCTAAGTATACTTTGTAAGCAAGGCATGGTTGCGGAACATATTACACAGGAGAAGGGAGGGTTTGTAAATGGTTGACAGTTCCTGTGTCAGGCACCTACCACAGTAACACACAGAGTGCGTTTCAGATGCAGCTGAATAATTGGTGCAGGTTAAGTTCCCTCTGTTACAACTCTGAAGCAACTTATTCCAGTAAAATAACGTAAATAGAGACTCTTTATTCTAACAAAACATCTGGAAGGTTATATGCATCCAGAATGGTAGACATGATAAATTCACTACTCAAATACCATAACATGGTTTGCATATTAGACTTTGAGAAATCATGTACCAACTTCATACATGAACTTGCAGAAAAGTGGTGTATTATGTGTTCCAGTCTGTGCATCTCAAGGGTATACAAATATAATGTTCCTTTACAATCCATGAAGCACATATGTCCCTTCAAGACAAGTATGTAGAGCAATTATGGACTCACTGATCTTCCCAGTTTGTTGAAAATGATCAGAGAAAAGAGAAAGCTGGTAGCTGAAGCTGTCCAGAGTAACCAGAAGAACACTAAGGCATCAGGTTATTAAAGAACTCATCAGTATTAGCTTAACTTCAGGAAAAGCAGGTAGGCCACTGATAAACTAGCTAAGTAACAAAAAAGGGAGGATTGGGTGGAGAGGAGAAAGTCAGAATAGACACGTTACGGGTTCTATTGTCTCCATCAATTTTATTTATCTTTACTTTCAGGAGCTGAAGCACTTTATAGTCACAAATGCTACATTGTCCTGAAATCTAGAATACTTTCAAAGAGGGACCCATTACATCCATGTCACTGAACCTCTGCAAGACTGGTGCTACAGCTGTCTACTCATTACATTTAAGGGAGGAAGAGCAAAATTTCCTGATTTCATTGCTGTCAATATATCACATTTCATTATTTAGAAAAAACTTCCTTATAAAGTCATTATCCTCTTTGCATAAGAAAAGCTTACTGCCATATTTCATTTTGCTGCATAAAAAATGCCCTTCAATACCGTTGCAAAATCTTAGTATATCTAAGGCTGAAATGAGGCCTGAGGGTTGTAGGAAAACTACAAAGAATTATTACACTAAAGTAACTCTCTATTTGATTCAATAATGCTTCAATTTGTGTTTTCACTGTGAGCCAGAAAGTACAGATGAGCTTAGACTGTTTCTGTCATGTCAGCAAAATGAGCAGGTGGATTCACCATTTTCAAATATGTTATTGTAAAAGGCAAATTAAGTATGTCTTGCCCCTATTCCACACACTTGTTTCTTCTAGCCCGTCTGTCTCATGACATCTTGCAGCTCTCCAAGCCCTACTTTTTTTGGAAAAGCCTTCCCACCTGCTTTTCCCCTTTATCTTTTATCTAACATACCAGAAGACAACATATTCCTCCAATATTTCACTACAGTAGGTCTTAAGAGCCCTAGATGGATGCTAATCCCTTTGCCACAGCTGCCAAAAGCTGCATGGTGTCTGAAGCAGCTGAGCACTGATTTTGACTGAAGCATCACACTGCAACAACAGCAGCTGCAGGGTCTCGTCTACCTCCAGTCTTGATCTAATATGAACCCTGGGACAAGAATGGCAGTAGGGCCAGTAACACTTTCTAAGGAGAGCTAAAGACACAGTAGATTCTAGTAAGCAATAAACCAGGCAAGAACACTCATACTTTCAGGCAACATTTAAGGAGTACTTGGATCTTTTACCAGCCCTCTGCACAAAAGCAAATTTCACCTACAATGAATATGAAAAAAAGAAGTGAACTGGGCAGGAATGTAAATTTCCCGTTATCACTGTGAGGCACAGCTTTTCATACAGCTTAAAGAAAAAAAAAAAAATCAAAAAAAAGTGAATGTATGCTTTTTCTGAGATATAACTTTCCACACTTAAAAGCAGGATAATGTAAAATGGTATTTGCTGTACCAGAATGAACATTTTATCCTCTGCAATTCTCAAATATTTAGGACACCATAATTTAAATTCAGAAAAAAAATCTTCCACATTGTGGGCTGTAATCCATCTAATAATATAGAGGGGATCTACTCCTAGTCACACACAGCTTTGATGCTGCAGAGAAAGACAAACAAGGAAAGAAAAAGAAATCCAAATCATAATGGACACAGCAAATTCAACAAAGCTCTGGTAGAATACATTGGCATATACCCTGTAGGCTTGAAAAGTAATTATGATCTGTTCTGTTTTGATATACACCAAGTAGATTCAAAGGGACCAGACTGCGACTTTCAAGATCCGACAGATACGCTGTTTAAGTACGTCACTCCAGAAAGTGCATCAGGAAAACCATATCTCAAAGGTTTCTTGACATCCTGTTGTTTGTCCATTTCTATGGGCAGATTTTTCTCTTCCCCACTCTTACACTTCACAGAAAATAAAGTTTTAATTTGAGGCACCCAGGGTTCAGGAGGACAAAGACGGACATATCTTTGCACCCCTACTGCTCGTATGGTGTCAAGCAGGAGCACTGCAAGATCTAGTCTTAAATGGATATGGTTCCAACTCCTAAACACTTTACTTATTATTGAGTCAGAGCTTTGAACCCAAAATTTTTTGTGACATTGTAAACAGGTCAAACTGACTTTCCTCTCAGGGAAAACTTGTCTCCAAGTCGTTGTCTTTGAACAAGTCTCCTGCTATTATTTTTATCTTGTACATCCTTAATTTTTTTTTTAAATATAATTTTCCACCTACTACTCAATAGAGTTTGTATCACTGAGGATTCCCTGTTCTTACAGTGCATTTCAAGTTCAAAGACTTTTCAGCAAGTTTTGCTGTACTGAGAATGCCTTTATTTAAAGATTGTCATGTCATTGTTAGCAAGAGACAACATGACCTTGGGAAGTTTCATATGGCAGTAAAGGGAATTTCTTTGAAGATTTATGATAACACAAAATGGCGTTCCTGAACAGATATTAATAATGTTGTTTCTCAGACTCCCAGTCATGAGGAAAACAAAACTTTACAAACACTTGCTTTTCACAGTCCAGGTTTTCATGGTCACATAATTTTGCTGGGTTTTCAAAAAATGCTTAGGTTTGTATGCACCAATTTTTTTTAAGCCTCTGTGTGTTGTGGAAAGAGGAGCAAATGGAAGAAAGGCACAGTCTTGTGTGCTTGTGCTTGACAGAAACAACGACCATCACTTGGTGCATTCGCAGGACTACTAACCACTCCTGGTGAGAACGAGAAGTATTAAGATTACAGCCACTGTTTCAGCTATAGAAAGATAACAAATCCCACTCTGCATGGCTGAGCCCTCTTGCAATGAACCTTAGTAGCCTAAGTACATTGAGACTATTAGGAAGGCTGCTATTTCATAAGTTAGACAGAAAAATCAATTTTAGTCTCTAAAGACTGCAGGAATTCCCACTTTCATATCATAATGGTAGTCTAACTCTGGCACTGTGTGCTTTATTATTTTATAGCATACTAATAAATAATTTAGCAGTTCACGCTATGCCTTGCTCCATGTACTTACTCTATATTTCGAGCGTTTAGCCCCTCAAGATTTCTTTTTTATTTAATCATGCAGCTATGTCCATCCTAAAAAATCAGGAGAAAAATTCTCATATGTCCACTTAAAACGTAGACTTTCAATTCTGTCAAATCAAACTTCCACACAGCAGTGCAAGGCATCATTCATCACTAATTTCTATTTCCCTGACAGACACTATTTTTCAGTCTAAGCTGCTTTATCTGAATGAGGATTTGCAAAAAAAAAAAAAAAAAAGACATTGTATCTCAGAAGTAAATGGAAACAAAATAAATGTAGCATACACACCCTGAAAAATATTCTCTCAGCATTTCTGGACTCAGCAAAAAATCCAAACTGCTTTTGCTCAAACATATACAAAGGGTAGGGTTCTTTGACATAGTCTTGAGCAATTAGAAAAAATGCACACTAATCAAATAAAAATTCTGCCAACAAAATTGTTCCTTTATTCCATGCCATTGAATCAGTCTCACTTTACTCTGCAGACTGTAAAGGAAGGATTTAGTTGTATGAATCTTTTTTATTTATTATAGTAATCATTTGCAACTATGATTGCTTTCCTCCTGCTTCTTAAAACAGTAGTTTTCCTTTTGTAGTTTGGCTGCAGCAGTTACAAAATAGAACACAAATAACCTAGATAACATGTAAGACAGAGAAATAAAGCACCTCAAATGAGATGAAACACAAAAGTTGCAACAGAACGCACCTGACGAATCAAAAAGCTGTAATACATTTTGTTTGGGGCAAGGGGAAGAAGGTAGGGATTTTTACAGAAATCCCTTGTCTATTTACCGTATTCAGTACAGAGTAACTGTAGCAAACATTTAGCCAAAAACTCCTGATTTAATTAATATTTAAGCAGGCTATAAAAGTGAGTTGAAGTAAGCATAGTAAATTCACCCTTTTCAAGAAAACACATTTTTTCGTACACCATGTAAGTCACATTTACAGCAGAGTACAAAACTTCCGTAAGTTATAGTTCCCTGTGCATTTGATATATCTAGAAGCTAATTAATGGAAGATTATTTTGCAGGTGGTTGTTTACTGATACATTATTTATTTATTTATTTATTACATCTAGAATACCCTGGTCTCAGAATAAACTGTTGTTTCCTTTCTTGGACCAATCTTTAAGATGGGCAACTGATCTCTCACATAAACCAGAGAAACTGTGGTTTTCCAGTAAAAGGAATAAAAATTCTCTCTCCTGTCTATTGCAGTCTCCAACTGGCAGAGCAATGAGGTGGTGGGTCCCCACCCTAGAACAGGTCATTTTGGAGGAAGCACATTAGAGTTGGAAAAAGACAGCCAGCATGTGCTAAGCTCTGGCAGTCCCCAGGCAATGATTAGGAATGGACATAAGTTACAAGAGCTGCAAAAATGTTTAAGCTACACGAAAGCAAGAACTGGAGACAAAAAAACCACAACAAAACAAAACAAAACAAAAAAAACCCTCAAAAGAACCCAAAAAACCACCAGCCAAAAGCCAACAAAACAAACCAACACACAACCAAAACCAACAACCTTAGGAACTCACAAAGAGCTTCTCTACGGAGATCCTCCCCTATTACTCAGATGTCTCCTCTTCCATTAGAGCTACACCTTTTACCTTAATGGGAGGAAGAGAAGACCCAAAGAACATTTCCTCCCATTTAACTTATTAGTATTAAAATAACAATACTACTGTTCAAGATGTAAGTAAATATATGCCTTTCAGTGCCTTTCTCTGCTGCATTTAGTGAAATAGTTTTTTGTGGTTTTCAGTACTGCTTACATTTGAACAGATCATGAACCTTGTATTCCCACTATGCAATTACAAATCACTATATGAACTCGTTTATGTTTACATGTGCAACAGAGTAAAATATATGTGTATTTCTGATCCCATATGTCTTCTCCCATCCCTGTCAGGGTCAGTAAACATTTTTGCAGGACTGGAATTGCATGGCTCCAGCACAAAGAACATGGTGGCAAAGAGTTAGAAAAGCAAGAGTCAGAAGAGTCAGCCAACTCCTCAATAACAACATAGATTGTGTGGATTTAAGACTGTTAAGCTACAGAAACCAATTTTCTACCTCAGCAATGTAATGAGAAACAGTTTTCATAGGAATTTTAGCAAATTGTGTATTTTCTTGACAAAATCCATCAGATCGGTGTTTCACATGCACATCGAGATCAGCTGCTTAGAGCTGAAGCCGCTCCGCTGATCCTGAGACAGAGGGGGTTTTGAGGGCGATTCCGGTGCCAGGAATTGCCGCCATCAAAGCTGGCAGGAGCTGACAGGGCAGGAGCTGACGTGGCCCC
>NW_010119565.1:0-46605 GCF_000699245.1 Pterocles gutturalis | reverse complement strand
GCGCATGCGCAGACTGCGCAGGGCAGCGCTGGGAGGCTGGATGCGCATGCGCAGCGGGGCAAAGGGAGTCGCAGGGGCTGTGTGGGGCGGCAGGAGCCGGGGGGTTTCTTTCTCCTTTTCACGTAGAAATTTCCATGCGAAGGTAGCTGGAGCTAGAATTAGACCCCGGCAGAAGGTTGCAGAAAAAAGGGGCATGGTCTCAATGTGAAGAAAGGGGCAAAACTCTCAAAAATGTGCCACAAACCCCCTCAGAGGCAGCGCTGGGCCTGCTGAGGAGAAGAGAGGGCAGCGCCCTCAGAGAGAACCAGCTGCTGCCTGCCTTACACTGCTCGGGCTGTGGGCTGGTGAGAATACTAGTGACTGCTTCAGCAGTCCTAGGGGGGACCGGACACTTGTATTATAGCATGTTGTAGGAGGTGGCAGGTGTGTAACATACCTAGTCTCACCTGTAACAAAATCGAAGGCACAGATTCGTACATTCACTTGGCTTCATCCCCTTTCTGGCCTTTAATCCCTTTGCAGGGCTGTAGTAGTCTGCACACACTTTGCTCACACCCATCTCCCCTACCTGTCAACTTTAGTATTTCCTTAAATCATCTGTTAAACACTGTTTCTGATATAAAATTTCTGCTTGAGGGTGTGTGCCAATTTACAATACTGGAATCACTCTTAACAGAAGGTCCTGAAATGAAGGAAACCATTTCCCAGTCTGTCCTCCATCTAAAACCAAATTTTGAGCAAGGATGAAGCAAAACAGAAAGGGACTTGGTTTCAGCGTGCATGCTGCCTTGAAATCATCAGGGACTTTGTGACAAACTTCAAGAGAGGTAGGATCAGGCCCCTATATCAATGCCAATATCAAAACAAACCTCCACAGTTACCAAAGCCAATCAGGTTTTCTAACTTCTAAAGGAATATTGTTTGAAAACACAATTTAAAGAGATCATAGACTCACACATGTAGCTCACTGGACTGTGTATCATGATAAATCCACGAAGTGAGAACAAGTTACATCATTTGAGAATGGGGCAATTTGGGATTTTTCTTCTTCTTCTTCCTTTATGCAGAAATTTAGGTTTTTGGGAAACTGGGGAGCTGCAAAGAAGTGACAATAAATGACAACACAAACTTGAAAAAGAGGAAGCAGTTGCTACATGTGGGGAAATACCATGGGCAATGTTACACCACTTTCTAAACAGTGCAGTATTTTGAGTCACAATTTGTCTTGACTCCTCCTTCCAGACAATGTTAAGGGTCCAGTCTGCAAGGAATTAAGGAAACAATACACAGTTCTATAAAGTTAATGATACCTTGAAGACTCAGATGTCTTTCAGGTGCTGAAGAAGATATTTGAACTGTAAACGGACAACCCAACATGACACTAGGAAGGAATAGAGCAGTAAGTTTTACAGTCAAAGCATTAATCTTAAAAGCTGCAGTAAAACAACACGTTCCAGCAGAGAGGAAGCATGCTTGGACAGTGCTTTGTTAACCATGCCTGTCCATACCAAATTACTGACTACAAAAGCTAACCAAGGAGTAAATTTTCATTTGAGTTGGCTCTTGGGATGGATTTTTCCCTATTAATTAAGATGAAAGAAATAAAACACTACTAGACCCATTTTCCACAAGAATAGATATTGGCTGTTAAAAAATAAACATTTCTAAGTGGCAGGGTTTTTTTCCCACGCACAGTAACTTCATGCAGTTGCTCAACATTTTGCAAGAGGCATGAACTCTGCAACATGATGAACACTTATCCTCGTTAATTGGTAGAGATAAGATTGCTAATCAGCTGAGCCTATCCTATTTATAAAAGAGCAACAGCTACAACAGCAGCTCTGAGCTGCCCAGGATCAGCAGTGACCTTGGAAACTCTACTAAGGCTCACAGTTCTGTGAAATATAGTTTCATTGGCTTTAGATTAACAAAAAAAGTTAACAAAAATGCTATTACTTGTTTAACTAATTGCACAGAGGACTGGTGCCTGATACAGAGAGGCTCTGTTCAGTCTCTATCTACAACCCAAACCTACAACAATTAACAAATTGTCTCTATCAACACCTAACAGGGTTGAAGATCATGGTTCTTACCTCTCAAACTTTGTTTCAAAGTCTCTGATGACTCAGAATTACAGAGGAATCACAAGAAATAAAAAATGTAGCACAAAGTTTAAATTCTGATTAAAATAGTGGCACATGAGTGTGACAAGCTATTTATCAATGGCCACAAACTACAAAACCACTGACATAAAGACAGAGAAATGTATGACACAGCATTGCTTTCATTATTCAGGCTGATTACAAACACCTCTAATTGTTACATAAATATCATCATCCCGATTTTAAAGACTCAACTAGATTAATTGACTTGCACAAGAGCTAAGAAATCTGTGGCAGAGCTCAGATAAGCAATCGGGAATGTTGGCGTGTAGCCTCACACTCAATCCACTTGACAATACAGATAGTCTTTGATAATGTCAGGATAGAACAGAGCTGTTGGCAGCCAGTAAAGAAAACTTTGGTAATAGGGAGTGGGGAGATTTTGGAGAAATCTAACGTGTGAAGAGTAGTATCCAAATAGACACCTGGGGCTTACCTTATAGAGAAGAGACAGACCTATGGAGCGTGGCTTGGGATACAGCTTGGGGTGTTCTGGGAGGTGTTCCTGTCTTTCCCTGCATGACTAATGGAGTCTGTTTTTCTGCCTTCAAAACAGATAAAAAAAATTACTTCCCTCTTTATCAATCTTGTCAAGACTGTAATCTCACTGATACAGGAAATGCCTCTTTGCTTGTGCCTGAGAAGCACACAGTCCATATTTTATGGGTTACCAGTTGCTACCTTAAGAAAAACAAGAACTAAAACCCAGGTCTACTTATTACACCATTTTACTGTTCACAGGAAACCTGGTGATTCTTTTTAGGAAAGACCTTGATTCACAGGAGACCTTGATTCTTTTAAGGAATTCTTTAGGAATTCCAGCCTTATGGAATTCTATCTCAGGGAAACTGGATTATTTGTACCACCTAGGCTATCATCAGAACACACCCCATCGCCATAACAAACAGCTGAAAGATACTGAAATTGCAACTTCAGCTGCTAGTTGGCTCTTGATAGCAGGGGGAGCTTGTTGGTCTGGGTCCCTTACTTGTCAGAAGCCACCCAAGTCAAAAGAGTAAGATAAACACCTTGTTGTGATGATGGAGGAAGTTGGGTCACCAGTTTTCATAACTGCCCAAACTTTGAAAATAGTCTGATGAGCAGCAGCAAAGAAACGGAGTAAGATGGTTCCTCTGCATTTTATTCCTCTCTGTTGTCATGTGTTATCACTCACATTGACATCTGGAGACTGTTATGCAGCAGTGGAATGATTTTAAATAGCAAGAGGCACAAGTTCAACAAGTGACATGAAAAGGAAAATGGCCAAACCCTGTCCTTGTCACTAGCAAGGGTCAGCAAGTGAAAGAATTATCACTGCAAGCTTTTCTTGCCTGAGTTCTGTACGGGGATGAAATACTATGTTCTTGTTCTAATGAGAATGTAGATGGAAGGCTCATTCTTATGTGTAGGTTACCACAACAAAATCTTATCACATACCAGCTGACTGTGGTAAGTAGGAAGCAGTCACACCATGTGCTGCAAACATGCACATTCATTGCTGCAATGCAGCTGATGCTTGTTAACTCATTATGAGTTAGCACCTAAATTTCTGCTCTGATAGTTAGTAGGGACCCAATTTGCAGCTTGGTCATTAACAAAAATTTCCTTGCAGCCCTAAGGTACTACAGTTTTAAGTCCAAGAACTTTGCTGTCCACAATCAGGAAAGTTATTGATATCTTGTACTATATGGCTCTAAAGTCCTTGGAAGTAAGTGCTCCTTTGCAGTCATTGGCTTATCAGACAGTTACAGAGCATACTCTTGTATTAAACACTGTTAAAAACCAAACAAACAGTCCCTGGATTCTAAAAGTTACTCTCTCTCTTATTTTTTCTTGTAATTGAGGCTCTTCGTTCCTTTGACCCTTAGGTCTGTGCTGTTCTATGAGTTATCTAATAGCACAAGAAAGAATTCTAACCAGTGACTTCGTATTACGATAAGACTTTTTTTTTTTTATAAACCTAAAAACCTGATGGAAGAACTTCAAAAGTAGATGTCTGGATCCTGATTTGCTGACGAGGGTCATATCAAAAGGTGAGTGAAACTAAGGCCAACGCCAACACAACATGAACTTGAAAAGGCAGGATTCATGCTTGTAAAAATCTATGTAAAGGGAAAACTCAAATATAATTCTGAAAACAGAAACATACACAAACAGCTGGTGTGATCACAAATGCAGAGGAAACCAGTCTGTAATCTAAAAGTTTCAGTGTAAGATAGGATTAATTCTGAATATAAACCTTACATAGCACCCTTCTAACTGTCAAAAACAGAAATGGAAAGAGTAGTCTCTGCCAGATACTGGTCCATTTGCATTAGAATTCTCTATACCCCAGCATTATTAACATTTTTCTTTTCATGTATTCAGCTCCCTTGTCTTTTGCAAATGCTCAGATCACAGATGCATTTGAAAACCTTCCTTTTCAAAACCTTTGTTCTAGTTCTCAGAAAGCCACAGAAGGTGATGAAGATATCCTTTTCCTTTGCAGAAAAGGAAATATACCTCCTGAATACCCCCTACTGAAGGAACAGCCTGCTCTATAGTTAAATGATCCTTTTCTTCATAGAAAAGAGCCAGCTAATTTTTCAGATAAAAGAAGGACACACTCAAGAGATCTGCACCTGCATTTACAATAGCTTGGGTAAAATTACTGGTCCTACTACCTCAGGCAGAAGGCATAGAGTGACTGTGGACCCCAGGGAAACCCATCCTTTCCCTAAGACATTTGCACTAGAAAAAGCACCAGAAAGCAGCCCTGGTCTGTTCTTGTAGGACTGACTTGTTCTCATGATTACTAATGAGCTACACTTGGGCACCAATTTACCTTCCCTCTTCATGCACAGGTGATTTTCCTAATTCATGGGTCAGGCAGTTATTTAAAAAAAAAAAAGAAAAAAAAAATCCAAAATAACATCTAGCACATTGCCATCTCCCACCAGACCTATGTCTCCACCTCATTCTCCCAGGTAACTATCTCTTCCTTAAAGACACTTTCTTTTTAACCCTAACAGATCCATTTTAGTTTCCTGTGTTTGCTGATTTCTTCCTTTAAGGCTGGATAACAAACTTCTCAGCATTTCAAGTTCTAGCACTGTTCAGCACTAACCTTGAAAGATTTCCAGCAAGCATGGCTGATCCTGAATCATTCTTTCATTTCCTGTTTTGTCTCTAAGTATTGACCTGTTGTGAGACACCAGGTTAGTTATTCAGAAAACATTTCAGTAACCAGGTCAGCAACATAATGTTTATAGGTCGATTATTGAACAACTCCTAATCATAGGAAAATAGGACTTGGCGATACTGCAAGAGGTCATACCTTCCTCTGCCCCAAGACAGGATCAATTTAATCAGTGTCATGACAAGCAGACATCTACCAAAACTGTTCTTAAGGTTCACTAATGGTAAAAACACTACAGCAACGTAAAGCTATCTATTTCGGTGTTATTCGTAACTATTACCTTAATAAGCTTTTTCTAGTGCAAAACTTCCTTGGTACATTCTGAACTCTCATTACTTTTTGCTCTATTCACCAGCAACATGGAAAAAATATATATTCCATTAATTCCAGCAACTTTTTACAGAGGAACTTATGTTTCTTCACAGCCTTCTTTTGATTGAAAGACCTCTATTGTTTTCAAACACTTGCAGCAACACTTTTTAGCCAGTTTGACTTGTCACGCAGAACTTTGTTGGGTACAAAAATTGTCTCAGTTACAGCGGCCATAGCAGAAGGTGTACACGTTGGCAGAGTGAAAAGCTGCAGCAGTGCCCTCTAGCGTTTGAGATGCTGCAAAATTCTTAATTTAACTTTTTAATTAAGCTCAAAAGGGTCACCACTTCAGGCACAAGAGGTGAACTTTTAAACTAAGCTCGGTAACGCTGCTCACACATCCTCTGGAACAGCAGACTGGCCATCAGCCAGATGGAACTCATTTCTGTGTCTTTCCCAGAAAGTTCTCTGCAAGTAATTTTTCGATCAGCCCAGTTTGGAACAGGGAAACGGCTAGGTTTGCTATTCCTCTACACCTTGGCTGTAAAGATCGAGAGTACAGAACAGATAGCATCGCCTCATCATGTTTCCTTTCATAAAACACATCATCAAATTCATGCACATTGAACTCAAAATTTCAAATCTCAACATAAGTGACCAGAAATCAAACTAGATATAATTAACATGATTGTTAATTATACAGTTATGACTACAAGGCCAGAAGTCAGACCCCAAATGTCATACAAGCCCAGGAAAAGCAGTATTTGATGTTCACGTGTGGCACAATCTTCAGTTCCCAGCAGCTGAAGAGTCTGCACCTGACCACTCAGGCAAGCAAAGCTCCTAAATAATGCATGGCACTCCTGTGAATTAGCTCTTAATGCACGGGCTTTCCGTCAGGATCACAAGTCCCTTGATTCCAGTCAGCAATAGTGCGGGTAGACATTCTGAAAAATAGAGGATACAAATCGGCATCGCTCGCAGACTGTTTCTCCAGTGGATCCTCAATAGCACTGGGCTAATAATGGAAATTGCTGGCTTGGTGACACGGAACAGGGAGGGCGGGGGAAAGGAAAGATCCAAGTAACTTTCAGATGTGATGCAGCTGCCCAGTTATATAACTTTTCAAAGAGCCCAGTCAATTATTTTACGGTCTGGTCTTCCTCCACAGAGCTGAATTTCCACACTGCAAAGCATTAAACCTCTCAAACAATACCAAGAAAAACAGGGCTATGATCCGAGGGGGAGGAATAGGGTCATAAATCCCAGATATAATTGCAGAGGATGTCCTGTAAAGAACTCTGCCAAACACAGCTCCTAAGATTATCTCTCAACTAGAATAAATTGTAAAATTAAGAATATTTGTGGTTTGTCTGGCATACACCCAAACGTACTACAGTTGACGTTTCCTTCAACAATACGAGAACATCCTGCTAATCCCACCTTGATCCTGCTGCAATCATCTTTTGCTGCTCACTAGCATGATTCTGCAGGATGGAAAATGATGGCAACTGCCAAGATTCATCAGCCTGAGCAAGCGGATGTCAGGCAGGAAGAGCAACCACAAAGGAATACTCTTCTCGCTGAACACAGAGCTGCAGGTCAGGGAGCCAGTCTGCCTTCCAGCTCGGCCATTACAGGACAAGGGTAAGTCAGAAGCATCTCCACGCTGCAGGCTCCCTGTGTGCAAAATGGAGGAAACCCCTTCCTCACAGGAGCGGGATGAAATCCCCTGGGAGGCTTTTGCCTTTTTAGCTGGAGACATACTTAGGCATTGCATTATCAAGTCGACAAAGTAGTTCAAAAGGGTACGTGCAGGCTTGGCAAGGGATTTCTTAAAAAAAAAGTTGGATATCGTTCAGATAAAGAGGTTTCTTTGCAAATGTCATGCTACTGCAATATAGCTGTAAAAGAAAGCTACACCGCTATTGCTAGTGCCGCTGCTTGCCATTCAACACGTAAACAAAACATTAGGATACTATTTCTAAGGCTCAACTAAGTTCAACTACTCAGAACCAGCATGAGGACAAAAAGGTTTTGAAGTTCTTAGCAGCTGTACTGCTAACCTTAACTGCACATTTTGTATCCAGTGTGCGCCACAAATTTCAATGGATGCTGCTGACCGGAGTGCAAAGCACTGACAGAATGATTTGGAATCTGAGGGTGAGGAGGATACAGCTGCCACGCCATAAAACAGGCCCAAGAGTTTTAACTTACATTTTCAGTAGAGAATGAGAAGCCAGCCCTGTTAATTGAAGCTCTACAGCTTGGTGAGGATCTTTCACTTTCACCAGGATCAGAGCTGAGGTCAGAAGACTGCCTGGCTTCCATCTGGTATTTCTGGTTAAGTTACTCTTTGCATATAGAATGGTGACAAGCTTCAAAGAACAAGAACGATCCTTTTGCTTATTAAAGTTTAACCTTCAATTCTGATAAGCTGTTCCTTGAAGTCTATCTGTAATTGCTCCATTTCCTGTTGCCATGTCTGATGCTATCGCTTGATTGAAATAAGCCATGGGAGGAAGAAGACAGAACTGCTCAACAGAATCATTTTTTAGTTCCAACATCACTTCTTAGAACTGCCACCAGCCTGGCCAACATATCTCACTCAGTTTGCTCCACACCGAACTTTTTAGCTCTTTGGCCTTCCTCTATAATTCAGCAATACCTCATGCCTTGGGTAATTCTTTCACATCACTTGACAGCATGAACTTGGGACAAGATTTTACAAGCTTTTCAGAATGTAGTGGGTTAAACACATCCGATGCAAGCAGCAGATGAAATATAGAATTGTTCAATTAAGTGATGTAGTCATCCTTGGAAAAGCTCACAGATCTCTCATTAGTGCAAACTAGTGTCTCTCACTCCTAGAGCTGTCACTCCTTGAATACTGATTGTTCATTTCAAGAGCTCAGATCCCCCCTAGGCCAAGAACAGCAGCCGTTTAACAGTTAAACAGCTCCTGTGCTCCACAAGACAGAGATATGCCCCCTGTGACAAGGGGCAGCCAGGAGAGAAGCGCAGGGAATTACTGAGGCTCTTCATGATCTCCCTTCCATTATTTTCTAAAGAAGAGGTGGATTTAAAGTTGTCTAAGAGACCCTGCTCCAGGCTGATTTTAACCTCTAAACCTCTGTCATCTGAAGTTTTGACGTAAAAAAATTAGAAAATAAAATCCCTAGAAAAGTAAACATCAGGAAAAGCTTGGGGGGTTTGTAAGTCTTTATGGAAAAATCAGAACATCTTCCATGGACTCTGAAGATATACAAAGGAGGGGTCACATGTACTAGGAACACGTATCGCAGCCAAATCCAGCACAGGCTGCTTTGTCGCACACACGTTCGCTGTGCTGACCGCCCATCTTCACACATTTCACACCACCAGATGGAGCTGCACTGTTTGTGCATCTGTACACAATTTTCATGAGAACTCAGCCTTTTACCATCTTGAATGGTTCATCCTTTTGAAACAGACTTTTCCCTCCCTTATCTATTTTGCCATTTAAAAATCTGTTACATCAAACTTCTCATTTTCCACTTCCAGCTCGACAGATGATTCCCTCTTAGGGTCGATCACATCTCACTGCACTGATCTGGAGCAAATGGCTTATGAATAATTAAAGAAAGAAAAGATTCTCTTTGTTCTATTTGATGACAAACCTGACTTGGTTTAAGCCTGGAATTACTTGGAGTATGTTGCAGGGCCTGTGTTTCTAAAGGCTGAGCTTCTGGCAGCCAGCTCCCTAAGCAATGAGAAGCTCACCCAGCTTTTATTCACTTTTCTGGGGCTTCTGTTTTCCCCATGTAAGTGATGCGCTGGGTAATTTTACAAGTGCAGTCTGTGTTAACTATCCCACACACCCTTTCAAAATACTCCTTGGTGACATTTTAGTATTGACATTTGAAGAAAAAGCTGAGTAGACAGTTTCAGAATTATTCAACTTTGCCTTCCTTTAATGAACATGCTTTGAATGGGCCCAGGCAAGCGGAGGGGAGGTGCTCTGAACTCCAGCTCCTGTGCTGGGACCTCACAGTTTGTCAATGTTTGACAAGAGTTCAGGCAGCAAAATACAGATCCAAGCATGAGGCTTTGTGGTCAGGCAGCCAGAAATCTGCCAGTCATGTACCGTCTCCTGTCAGGAAACAGGAACTGCATGCACATTGTCTGAACGGTGCTTCCTGGAGAGATGGTTTCACACACACAGTAAAGCCTGGAACAACAGCCAGCCGTGTCAGAATCAAGGGCTTCATTTTCTCTGTCCAAGGGACTGATAGAGCAGGCCCACGGATTTGGATTTACCAGCAGATCAGGTTCCACAACAACAGAAAATAAAAGAGCAGCATCCAGTAATGTTTAAGAAAAGGCTGGAAGGAGACGGAGCAGGAATTTAACTCATCAGGGACACTGGACCAAAGTAGTAATATTTAAATCTGCAAATAACAGTGCCGGAAAAAAGCACATCTGACAGGATGCAAGCAGCTGCATCAGGATACGAGATGGCTGCTCCCATCACTGAGCACGCGGGGAATTTTTTGTGTGACAGGGCCATTCGGAGCAGGGGTGACAAGGGAGCAGGTTAAGCATCCCTGCTCTAGAGCAGTGGAACTGAAATCTATTGTTCATTCTTTCCAGATTTTCTCCATCTTCCTCCCTTTCTCATACAACCCTAAAGTAGAAAAACCCCAACTTTTCACATTCTTTATGAGAATTATGACAAATTGGAATGTAATGTAAATAGAAAGTGACCAATTCAGCTCAGGTTAGGTGAAGAGAAGAAAAACAGCATCACTATGAAAGAATAGCCAACTGCTGTTAGAGCTTCTTCGTTAGCCGGTTCTTTCCTTCTTTCCCCTCAAATCTGAATTCATGGTTACAGCCACACTAAAAGGTGTTAATCATAATACCACCCAGGATCCTGATTTGTTTCAGGCCAAGTTACACAGAACTCAGCAAGGGTGACAGGTCTCATCATTCTTTATTTACTCTGCCACTTCCCAGAAACCAGATCATTCTATGATTCAATCATGCCCTATAAGTACATTTCACAGCTGATTTAAAATATACAGTTCAGGGTACTTAATGGTCAAAAGCTAGAATGCCCAACTCAGATATTTCCTTCCACTAGCAGCAGAACTGCAGATCCTGTGAAATACATTTGATTCACTAAGAAATTAAAGGACCTAAGGGGCACAGAAAATATCATAATTGAACGTCTTGACTCTAGGTACTGTGACTGAGAAACCTGTTCTCTCTTCCTTCACTTGACTCCTTCCCCACAGCTCCACAAGTTTTCCAATCCCATCAAGTCCATTCTATTACCATGACACTTTCCAAGCCAGACAACTGGAACCCTTTTCCAACCTCCATATCCTCTCATTATCCAAATACCTCAGATCCGTTGGTCTCGTCCACGTTCATTATCTAACATGCTTCAGAAACATGTAAAGTTTTACTTCATCCTCCTTTGCAAAGACACCGCTCCTCATCCCTTCATATATCGTCTAATACACACTCAGGAGCCCGCGAGTCAGAAGCTCAAGCGCTGACACTAAGACCAAGCAGAGACAATTCTCACGCGAGTGTTCCCAGCTGGTGAAATCTTGTTCTATGAACCTGCCAGCAGCAAGCTGAAGCTGCTCTTCTGAAACCACATGCCAGAATGATCATTAAGTGAGAATCTTTTCAAAGCCTGCAGGAGGAGCTACTATGTTACTATGGCTGCTATAGGTAAGATTACATAAGTCATTTTGATTTGGGTGCTGATCCAAACCCACCCTAAAATAAAGGCATTCAAAACTCAAAGACTTGGCCCAAAGTCAAAGGCACAGGAGTTCAGTGCTTCTGACTTTGCACACACATTTTTCTTCCGTTTCAGCTCTCTGAATAACTAAGCGTACAAAGACAGATATTAAAATAATAAAGTTTCATATTTATTACAGACAGTGCTTCTGTTAAGAGGCATTTGCAACTGTTTGCACTTCAGATAAATCACACTACACATTAGCCTCTTGACACAAGTTACTATCTTGGCAGGTATTGCCAGCAAAAGCATTCTCAGCATGGGTAGGAAGCAGTAATTTAACATATGGATAGAGGTTAGGGAAGAGAAGACAGAGGTCGGCACTGATTTTATTACAGACTAGACAAAGTCACATATGAAATATCTGTTGGAATAAAAATATAGCACGTGAGTGGAAAAAAACAGCTATATCATTTGGAACTGGAAAAGACTAAATTTTAATTCCCAAATTTAAGCATTTCCAGCCATGATCTACTTACCAGTATTCTGCAGCCCAAAAACCCAAAGCTCACAGTTTAACGGCTGCTAGTTAAGTAATATCACCATCATATTTTCCACACTCACAGCTTTTAAAAACTTCTCTCCATTGAGGCTGATCATTTTCCATGTTTGGTATGAAACCAAGCCATAGCACTGGAATTTCTTTTAGTTGATATGAAATAAGGGAAAATCCACATTTTTTTTTTAGGTCAGAACAAGAAAATATACTTTACCCACTAAAAATACAAATCAAAATCATCAGGTGGGACCAATACCAAGTGGTTAAACCAATGGCCTTTCAATACCTCTTGTTTCAAGAATTTGCTTCTGTGGGTATAAAGTACATTTTTTTTTTTCTAGGTGCAATTTTGCCCTGTGGAGACTTTGTTCTTACTAAGCATTAAAATGACAACTACTTACCCTTCTCAATACCTACAGCAAAGACAGCTAACTGACAACAGGGCTTATTTGGCCAGATCCTCAAATGGCAATAACAAGAGCTGTTCCACTCAATTCTTTTCCTATTAAAGGACACAAAGTTTTAAAATAAGTTACTAAACATTTTGCTCTGATTTCCTGCTTCAGGTGTTACACTCTCATATTCCCCAAAGCATTTCTGTGATGTATACCGCATGAATCATACCGGCTACTTTCATTGGGAGTTTGAGCTCAGAGAGCTGCCAGCAATTTTTTATTAAGCTCTCGAGTAGCTCTAGCAATCAACCCAAGATACGTCATCTGAAATATTTAAGAATGGAGGAAGCAAAATGCCTGCAGCCACTAGGCTCTGCATACTTGCCATTCAGTGTTAGGATGTATTGCACATTTAAACACACATTTAAACACACATTTTCAGGTACTGCTGGCAACACCTTTCCAATAACAAAAATCTCCTGAGGGTTTTAGTTCATCTTGCAAACTCTGCTTTTAGCTTTAAAATGAAACCCACATCCCTTCCCGTGAATACCCGCTTTGTAACACACCGCACACTCCACCCAATTAACCATTAAAAATCCAAGTCGTTTCCACGTACTGAACAATTTGTTTTGGGGCAGCATACACTTCTCTCATACGTTTATTTCGTAACTCAAATCCTGCCAGAAGCTGTTTTGTGGGTTGGACAATAAGCTGCAAAACAGATCAGTCAAAACTCATGTCAAACTGCTTTATTACATCTTAAATAACATTACATTTTAATATAGTATCTATCTTGCATCCAGCTTTCTTGAAGTACACTGACTTTAAAATTAAATACAAAAGGTGAAGGGGGATACAGGGCGTGGAGAAAGCTCTACAGAGTAGTTTCATGAAAGAGAGTAAGAGGGAATTCATCTTTTATGCCAAATCCAGGCCTAACGCACAATTACAGCACATTTTTGTACAGAATGTTGCAGAAAAAACAAAATGGAGAAAGCTACTACTGCTGCTAGGAAGGAGCATTTCTGGATACAGTGAGAAGATAGGAAAGTTTAACAGAACAATCTGCTGTCCAAACACTGCTGCTTTTAACATTTTATTTGATAAGAAAGCCAGGAAAACCTGCTCATTACAAAAATGACTCTGATCAGATGCAAAGGACTCATCCTACAAGAGGAACTGGCTGTGAGGAACTGATTTATAAAGAAGATGGTCTAGGTTCCCTCCTCCCACACCCCAGAATCTTTGACAGCGATTGTTTGAACAGGCTGTTTCTTTAAAAAAAAAAAGTGACTTATCACGCTACTCCAAAACGTGCATAGCTTTGTACTTGAGTTCTTCATAGATTTATGCACAGAGTAGCAACAATAAATGAATACAGCGACAATGGTTACAGTTTTTAAACAGGTTATTTCTTCAAAGAAAAAACATCTAAGGACTTAGTCCAATATGCACTTTTTAGCATTTCTACAGCATGCGATTCTAAGAGTAAACCCACCCAATATGGCAAACAATCAAAAAAGGTTTTTTTTTTTGTTTAACTTAGAAAGTTCAAGATCATTATTTTCAAAACATTGATTTGTACATCATTTCATACACAAAGAATTGACTCAATACCCAAGTGTAGGATAGGTCTCTTTTGAAAACAGAGATTCCTGGTTGTTGAGACTTACATGATAGTGTTAGGATATATAAACTGCCCTTCCAAGTGGACAAAACCAAAACAGATTAAAAAAATCAGTGTGGTGAAAAAAGGAGGGGGCAGGAGGGACCAAGGATTGCATTTGTTATCCATAAAAGGTGAAAGGATTCTTTAAACAAGCATTCATTACCTTTTACAGCATGTGCTTGGTTACCTTACTGCTTAACATTATCCTATATATGCCAAGTTTTGTGCAACAATTATCTGTGATACTAGAAAATAAAATAAAAAAAATGAGGGACTAAATTTACAGCGTTAACAACCCCCAGATGCTCTGGGCTAGGACTCCCTTGTTTTGCTCAATTAAATACATAAAGAAATGTATTTAAAAAGGAAACTTGAAAAAAATCCTGCTACAAACATGACTTTAAAATTTGCAAGTGTGTGAGATAAAGTCCTTAACTTCAACTTGGAAACTACAGTGAAAGCTAACTGTTTCACAATTATGCTCAAGTTTATTTTCTGGTCATGCTTTTATGATAGTGTTTCATTTTTAAATTCTCAAGACAAAAAAAATGGTCCCAAAAGGAATGCACAATTTCATTTTGCTTACAACACAGAAATTCTTCTTGGAAAGGTAATTGTGCTCTTCATTTCAGCAACAGGAGACGGAAAAGATCTTGCCCTTTGAAGTTGGGGAGGATGGGGGTCCAAGTTAGTATGGTTGGATTGGATATGCTATCATTTTTAATTTTCAACCGTTGGAAACTTCTTCCAGTCATGGAGTCCGCCGCCCTTCTGACACACAGAAAGATTTATTAAGAGTTGCACTTGGATAAACTGTAATCAAGTTTCAAGCTTTGCTCTTGCTACCCACTGACGCATTTAGCCATTATCTCGCCATTTTCAAGAACGCCATTTATTTGTCAACCCGGATTCAAAAGATCGTACAGTCATCACTAAGGAAAATAAAATATTCCAAAATAGTTCATCATAAAAATGTCATTGCATACATTAAACAAATAGCCTCCTAAAAAAAACAAACTGATTTTTTTTCCTTCAGTGACTTTCCTAATCTGAACTATAAGCTTGCAGCATCAGTAAAACAGCACTCTTGGGCCTGGAAATGAAAGCATTCTTAATACCAAACAAGGAGAGCCTTAATTAATTGGTTACCTACCTACTTCAGTTCCAGATCTTGAGGAAGCTGTCCCATGATCCTGTTGCCACTGCCATACCATCATCAGTCACGCCTAAGCAACTGACACGGTTATCATGACCAGCAAGGACACCTAGAAATAAGAACATGTAACAAACACGTTACATTACTGCGGTGATTTCATATTTCAGTTCAAGTAACACTGAGGCACACATGCTTGGATTAGTCAACCTATACATTCAAAAATCCTGAGCAAACATGGTTGGAATTTTTAAATGCTTTTGGTTTTATAATTCAATAAGTGAATTACTCCTAAATTTTCCTTGTATATTCCCCACATTATGACCTTTATTGGTTTCTCGTGAGTTGCAAAATCACAGACCTGAAAATTCTGCTGACAGTGTCACAGCAATAAACACAGTTTAACCATGCATTGCATCGCTCTTGGTATTTCCTCTCCATAATGATAAAGATCAGTTAGATTTTACAATTTTTTTAAATGTGTAAAATAAGAAGTTACGCTGAATTATGTTATGAACACTAAAGCATTTTTCATCTAATTTTATCTTACCACGCTTACAAGCACTTACAAGGCTTAAACTCCTACATACAATCTATTTGTCAATATGGAGATCTGCTACAATTCAGTTATAGTACCATTAAAAAAAGAATTGAGACACTAAACAGAAAAATTAAGGGAGCCAACATTTTCCTCTACACCCTTTAACTGTTTCAAGAAGGTAAAAAAAAAACTTAATTATGTCCAAGATCTTTCCAGTCCACAGCAGAGAGCTCGGATATTCTTCACAGACTTAAAATGAATCTTTCTACATCAATTACACTGCCCATAGGACTCTCATTCATATTTTTGGCTCTTCCCCTCCATTTACTGTTATCCAACACAGAATGCTGCGTGAGTTACACCATTAATCTCCAGATCCCATTAAATCCATACAAGTGTCTAAGCCTCAGCGCAGAATTATTCACTTCTGCAGCAGAAGCCAGCTGCCAGAGCTAACAGAAGTACCTAGAATTTACTGTGGAAACAGCATTAATATGGGTCATTGGTCACCCAAAACCAGAACTGAGACAGGGAATGCTGACAGGTCTGTGTGTATGACTCAACTCACACATTCAGTAGGTCACACTGTGTTTATAATATTTAAAACCAAAAAAGTTTACCTGCTCTATCAGCTTTCAGCGTGTCCCAGACATTGCAGTTGAAGTCATCATAACCAGCTAGGAGGAGACGTCCACTCTTGGAAAATGCTACAGAGGTGATGCCACAGATGATGTTATCATGTGAATAAACCATAAGTTCCTGATCAGCCCGAAGATCAAAAAGCCTGCACGTAGCATCATCCGAGCCTGTGGCAAATGCGTTGCCATTTGGGAAGAACTTCAATGAGGAAGGGGGGGAAGGAAAAAAAGACATGATTTCAGACTTGATTCCGCTGTCTCATTGAATATACCATTGTGTACAGACCAAATGGAAATGAAAGCAGAAGAGTATACATCTCTCCACTGCTGGGATATGGGCAAAACCAGCAAATGAATTAAGAACATGTGAAGAGCAGCCACTGTTTGCATTTACCACAGTGGATCTGAAGTTGTACAAATTTCAGGTACTTTCCCCAGTTACAAGAACTATTAATTAAACAAAATATGCAATAATAGAGTAAACGCTTATGAGCTGAGACCAGAGAAATATCAAAAAATAAATTTAAATCCCATGTCACCTGTTCACGTTGATACATACACAGATGGCATTGATGTCCGACTCATGGCCAGTGAAGGTTTGCCGACACATTCCTTCTCTAACATCCCACAGTTTGGCAGAGGCATCACAGGCACCAGAAACAAAACACCGAGCATCCGGAGCAAGAGACAAGCTCATGACATCCCCAGTGTGCCCAGTAAATGTAGTTGTCTGCTGACCAGTTTCTATGTCCCAAAGAGCACTTGAAAGAATAATTAAAAAGGCAAAAATCAACACATTTGTGCATCATCAGGTCTAGACAGCAATTCTTGTCTAAACCTGTTGAGTTATATCACTGCTAAAAAAGTAAAACTCCATAAAGTATTAACAAAAAATATACTGAGAGCAGAAAAAAAAAATCTTTGTTAACTATTTGTCTACATTACAGGATAATTGTGCACAGAAGATTTTTAAAGCTGTCTTGAATTTTAAGATATTGGGTGTTTTAAATTGAAAAACAAAGCAGAAAACTAAATGACCAACACTCATGGCTGTTTATACAAAAGGTTCTTGTGAATGGCAATGGTAAGGTCACAGCAAAAGCTGACTCAGCATTTCTCATTTTTAAAAAACTCACTGGCTATCACCTGCCTAACAAGAGGTCTAAACATTTAAGGAAGATTAAGGATTTTTGATTTCTGTAACTCCTCTGTAAACCAGACACACCAGTGTCAGATTTGCGCTGGGCAAGTAAAAGATGACTGCACTTTGAAGCCTGGCTGAAAGGAAGTGGACTAACTGCTATCCAGACAACTGTGGAGTTACTACAGTAACTCCTGAAGCAGCTGCTTGGAATCACTGGACTCACAGATGGGCGTTCAAAGAGACTGACACCGTGTAAGAAAGATATTTATTAGACAACCTTTGCTATAAGAACTGCTGCTTAGGAGAAGTTTAATGCTCTTAAGAATTAGATATAATAGAAAAATCTACGAAAAAGAGATAGAGATAATTTTTCATTCAGAAGCTGGTATTTATTAAGACATACACCTATATTCTCCTCAAAAAACCCCATCTACTGTCAGTGCAGAATATCTTCTAGGAACTCTTCTGAATAACAACATAAACTAAATTCTCTATTAGAAAAACCCAAATATGACTTCTAAAGTAATAAATAGGGAATACTAAACAAGACTGAGAAAAGTCACTAGTCTAGTACACTTATTTCTGAAAGCCAAATAGTTATATTAAAAAAAAAATCCCATACCATCCTAGCACAGAGAATTAGGTCAGGTTCATTAGAACATGGGCATAACTAAGCAGCCAAAGATAACAAGTCTGAAAGTCCAAATTTTCCATTACTAGTAAAAACATGACATATGAACAATGATTAATAACATTTAGTCTTCTGGATAACTATCAGGTTTACAAGGAGTAAAGTTTCCTTCAATAATAGAGTATAGCTGCGAAAAGTCATTACTAGCAATCGTATCAAGATTTTACAGCTTACCAAGTGGTGTCGCCAGAGCTGGTCACAATTTGATTATCATCCAAGAAACGACAGCATGACAAGTATCCTAAAAACAAAATGAAAGTTGATGAATAAGACCAGAGATTACTCTTCACATTGCATACTGCCTTGCTTATATGTTGCTTCCTCCTCTCCTGAAAATGCAGCAAGAACTACTATATAGCCTGAAATACACCACTGGCAATTTCCACTCATCCCCCACATTTAAAACACTCACTTTTAAGCACCATGAGGGACTTTCTTGCTTCAAAAACTCTAATGCCTGTGTTTCTACAATCCTCCTCACCTAAATACACTAATTTTCTTCATCTATCACTAAGAACTCTGCAGCTACGGTTTGCACCCTAATTCACCAGGCAAAGCCTACAAGTCTGCCTGTCTCTTCTCATCAATCACAAGACAGTCCACTTTACAAACAGAAACTGAAAGCAAAAATTAAGCTACTGTATTTTGGGGAGAAAGGAGAGAAGGAAAAACAGAAAAGGAAGCAATGAGAACTCAAACCTCTGCAATGAAAAAAAATAGCTCCCTCAGAAGGCTTGCTTATGAAAAGTTAAAACATGTTCTCATTACAATTCTGTTGTTCAAAGAGTGTCATCCTGAAAGTTTTTAAAAAGGTGGGAGAGAAAGCCATTTAAAAGCAGGTAGTATGCAGCTAAGGTCCCCCCCAAGAAATAAATGTGCACAGTGAAGCATATCTTTTTAATTAGGAAATTATATTTAAAAGATGTTGTAAAAAACATCTTCACCATGTGCTTCGGTAACTTGGATCGTTCTGAACAGGCACTCACCTGTGTGACCAGCTAGTTCACGGCTGACACGTACATTCCCTTCACGAGTTTTCAAGTTATAAATGGAACAGATGTTATCGAGACCACCACAAGCCACATAATTTCCAGAAGGAGCATATGCACAAGTCATGACCCAAGATGAACGCAGGGGAATAGCATGCACCTGAAATCGAGACATTAAGGTATTTCATCTGCAAAACAACTGATTCAATCATTTACCAGCAGGAGGTTTTTCACCTGTCTCTCAAACTATACATCATCTTTTTAGCAAAAGAAGAAAAACAGCGGGGAAAAAAAAGTCTGTTTGCATATCAAACTATTTTGAAGGCAACTTGCATATATAGCTCGTCAGACCAAGTAATGACATAATTAAAACCTCTGATTTGCCTTTCCTGAATCCAGTTTAATCAGCAATTTTGCTAAAAAGTAAATTATTTCATTTCAGGGCTCTGATTACTATTGGTTTATTATAGGTTCAGGAAAATATTGACTTCCAAGTGCAGTCAGCAAAACTGCCGATTCCAGGCTTAGATGCTATGAACGAACAAGAAAGGAAATCACCACTTTCACTGCCATTTAAATCCTTCTTTGGAAACCCACTGTAATCAAGCCTCATATTTAAATAACTACCCCATGTTTCCTTGTGATTCTGTCCTCAAAGAACTTGATTTTAAAAATTATTGAAACTAAACCTGTTCTGTCTTGTTAACTCGTTGCATTCATCCTTCAGATTTGTTCATAACATCTTTAAGAGAGGGATCATATCCTTATATATTGTGATATTTCACGCAATACTGGCAAAAAAGAGAGGGCTTATTTTTATTTTGTGAACAGTTATGGATCCATTAGTTTCACAACTGGGATTCAACAACAATCCCAACTTTAGGTGTTGCTGCTGCAGTTGTTTGTTTCTGCTTCCCTCTCCTCTGTAGCATGCCAGCTGCTCAAGTGCAAATTTACTTGAAATAAAGTCAGCTCCATGCTCCTGGGCAGACTTAAGCAGCTCTGTCAACCTAACTCAAAGGGGCAACATGTGAATTATCGATAGCCCTGATAACAGTAACCACAACCCGTAAATGCCAATCACTGTCGTATGAAAGTAAAAGTAAACCTGAATGACATCATATGATTACAGAGAGAAAGTGATGACACTTTATATGTATCAAGTCTTTTAATACTTAACTGCAGACAACAAATTACCATGGCTATGCTTAAATCTGACCTCTTACCTTGTTTGTAGTATAGCTGTCCCAAATAATAAGTTTGCCATCCTGGGAAGCACTAACTAGAAGCCTAGAGAGGAAACAGGAGGTAAACACAATCACTGCAGGAAGAGGAGGAGGAACACCTTTGTGATGGCATTTGTCTCCACTATCAAGGCCCAGGTACTTGAAACCATTTAAGTGAATTGGGTAATGCCTCACTGTGCTTATTAGCACTAGAAAAATAATTTTCCAAGTATTCAATTTCAATGCTAAATATGATAGAAACGTGTGATGTAACACCTACATGTTCACACATTCTGACTCCATAAAAAAACTACAGCCTTGTAAATAACATCTGTGTCTTGAAACAGGGAGAAAACTTATGTGCAATCAGTGCTTCTGTGTTCTACACACAGGCTTCAGATTCACTGAGTTTGGAAATCACACTATCAAATTTAGGATACAACACTCCAATGTGGTATTCAAACCTGTTCTGTGCATCTTCTTTTGACCATTTCCAAACTGAACAATACAGTGCAATCACTGAAGTACTACAGGCTCTTTGCATTAATTGTTTTTGCTCTAGGTTATAGTTTAGAGATATCTTGAAACACTTTTTTCAAACAAGAAATTGAATCCCTGTCTTTTAAATAAGCTATATGCCGAAGAGATGCCTGAAGCAATGAATTCCACATATCTGTGAAAAAATAGCTCCTTCCACATAGAGAACTAAGGTACAAAACACTGAAGTTTAGCTCAAAGTAACAATTGTGTTCATTCTGATTTTTAAGAACTAAGCAATTCAGCAACTAAAAGTATAAACACATCAGAAATTGTTTTTCATCTTCATGATACATGCTGTCTACTTCATCAAGCACTTGGCTGTTTTGCTCGAGTGTATTTACTGTATGCGTACACACAAGTTCACGCAGTTCTTTCGTAAGGGGCAGCTTGTTTACACAAATTTGGTAAGAAGGTAACTTTAATGACATAAAGCTTCCTTTGAAAAATCTCTGCTGAATAGAAAGAGGCTAGCTGTAACTTAAACTCCTTAGCTGTAACTTAAAAACACCTAAAGGGATTTTTTTTTTCAATCTGTTCCTGCAAGGAAGAAGCAACATATGCTTTTAACTGAAGTTTGAAAGTTTGCTGCCATTAGTATGCCTTAAAATATATTAAGTGCTTCTGAATTCTCTTGGTTGCCCGAGTTCTCTTGGAATTAGTGGTTCCTAGTGGTAGGAATAGGAAAATAACAAGGTCCTGTGCACTCAACTTTCCAAAGAACAGCGAAGCCAAGTGGTCCAATTTTGTATCACTAGCACCCACCTGGAATCAGTTCCCCAATGCATTGCATAAATTTTAGCCAGGTGTCCCCGGAGTGTTCTTCTAGTGCGCATTTGAATTCTCCCCACTGGGTCAATATTGGCTGTGATCTGAAATAGGAATGGTGTTACACAGGATTAATAGTCAACATTCAGGCAAATGGACTGAAGTAGGTGACAAGAGTAAACTGATCCATGTTATATCTATCTAGAAAAAAAGCAGCAAAGGCTTGCCACCTCCTCCAAGGCCATAATAATCTGTTTCAGTCTAAATTCCTACCAGATTTCTAGAAAAAACCCCCAACTTATATCCATGAGATGTACTACAGAGTACAGATTTCCCTTTCCTCAAGTTAATGTTGACTGAAGCCAAGCCAATAGGATCAAAATGCAAAGGTGTTAGCTCAGGTTCAGAAGCAGTTCAGACCGAAGTGAAGCATCGTGTGGAAATTAGTAAGTAGGTTAACCACAGCAGGTCTTAAGGTTCAGATTATCATGGTAATGCAACTGTACCACTACCACATCCGTGGCAGAACGCTGGGGCTCCCCTGCACTATTCTCCATTAAGCAGCAGAATGTGCCCTGAGTCACTTCTTAAAGAAACCACTGCTCAAGGCTACCGCTCTCAGAAACTAGACAAACCACCAATGTACTTATTTCTGGAAGAAACCACCTAAAAGCAAAAAAAAAAAAAAACACCTGATAAAGGAGGAAAAAAAGATTCACTTACCTTCTCACACCACATTTTGTTTTTGTAAAGGAGACAAATTTTCATAATTCATGTTAAACTCATAAATGCTTACCTGAGCCAGGGTGGCATCTGCACATGCTTTCCTAGCATCCTGCAACAGAAGAAAGTTAGAGAAATCAGAAGAAGTCCGATGGTCTTGCTCAGAAAAACTTCAGTAAACATTCATTTTTATCTAATCCATTTTGTGCATTATTTGTGTAACTATTATTTTCAAGCAATATTAAGATCAAAATTAAGATCAAAAAGTAATTTCTTAGAGCAGTTGCATGTGCTTGCCCTAACTATCCACTACATCAACTTTAACATTGTGAAAACATTTAACTTAATGCATCATCATTTCCATCCATCTCTGTTCTCCTGAAGATGCACAAATGACCATTGATCGGTCCCGTGCCTTCAAGATCCACTGATACGATACATACTCTGATTTGGTTTTTCAGTTGCTCAGCCTCCTGGCGTAACTGGTCAAGCTCACTCATTTTCCTGTGCTAAAGGTGTGCTTCACTGCCACCTCTGAAACAACCAGAAATCTGAAAGACAGGTGATGATAATGAGAATTAGTAGAAGTCATATCTTGAAATTACCCAAGTAGACAAATCCTTTCAACCACCTCAAACAGCACTTGCAAAAAAGCAGATTGATTTATGAGTACTGGAATATAGGTGAAAATATTTCTCTGAAATCACTTCAGAATAAGGCATTACCACACACAAATATGCTTAGCTTTTTTCCAGACACAGTAAATAAAATATAATTTGGACTTACTACTTTCCTCCAGGCCTCTTTTTTTACATTCTTTTTTTCATTAGTGTTTCTCTGATTCACTTTTGTACAAACTGAAACTCCCAAGAGTGAACCAGCAGATGACACTAACATTAGACATGACAGTCAGAACTTCTCCGGAGGTTTTAAGAATAGAGTAAGGAAGGAATCCTCCCATCGAAGAGTAAGCACCCTAAGTATTTAGAGCATTTTGCGAGTGTCTGTCTGTAAAAAGACCTATTACGAACACTCTTTAACACAGCAGTTACGAGAAATGTTCTGTATCTGGATAAAAGGTCACTCACAAATGTTCAGGATTTTACTTGTTAATTGCTAAAATATCTCCCTGAGATTTCCAGAATGGATTCTAACATTAACATGTTGCCAGACTAAAACTAGTATTTTTTGAATGTTAGGTTGAGGGGAGGAGCTTGAGAAACTGCTGCCAACAGACGTTTTTCCCCTCTATTTTCCTACCATCAGTAAACACCAAATTAATCACACATATCCCTCTCTGCTGTACTCTGTAGCCAGCAAGACAGAGGCTCAATAAAACATATCAGTGAACACCCTCAACAACTGCCTGCAGAGCTCCTCAACCATTGGACTGTTTCCCAACACACCAAGCATATATACATATTCCAGTAAGCATATGACTTATCTTTACAAGCCACCATTCCAGGAAGATATTGTTGGCATTTTCACTAGCATTCCATTCCTAAAACTCAGCTATTCTTACACTTTTTGTTTTAAAATCTCTGCAGCTTGATACCAATATAAGATGCTTAAGAAACGTGCTGATGAAGTTTATCTTTTACTGCAGAACAAGATAGTTGGTTCCATTTTCAAATGCTACATAGAGCACCTGGAGTTTATAAATAAACACTGGTAATGTTTTTAGAAAATTATTAGCCAGAACTGACCCTCTACTTTTAAATAAAGCAAATGCTTTGCTAGCAGCTTTACATATTATTCTGTTAAGATTTAATCAGCTTATTTATCTTTGCAAGCACGTGGGTTTTGTTTCTTTCCTAGAGCCCTTCCCAAGGAGAAAGATGAGGATAACTTCCCAATTTTTATCCAGCCACAGTAACAAAGAATATATTGTGAAGGCAAGGTAAAGCAGTAGAGCAAAAGTCACTGTCAAAAGGAAAGAAGTTTCAAAAGAGTTAGGACTTGAACATTCTCTAAATATTGCTTTTCCACCTGACCAGAGCTCTCTTCATAGCAGCTAGTATTGCAAACTGAGGACCTCAAGAAACAAGTGTCAGATCTTTTCATGCCGTCATGTACACATTTACACTCTTCTCTGAAACTCAAAATATTTTAGAAAAGGAAATTTAGTTAGCTTCTATCTCAAAACCTCCATTCCCACAACTTCAAAGCCCTTTCACTTTGTTGTGAAACTAGGTCTCCTCTTTCTCTCTTCTGGTTCCAGGGTCATCTTTAAGCTCCTTTAAGATTGCTTGTTCAGCTCAGTCCAAAATCCAGTTAAGACAAAACCCATCGAGAGTGTTTTATTATCCTATAACCACTTTTTTTTTTTTGAACACATCTTCTGTTTCTCAAGATGTTTTGTTCATCCTATGTTTAAGACAAAACACTATGGGGTTGGGTCTCTACAGTTTTTAGCATGCAGTCATCACTGTCGACAGCTCCTGGGTAGTTCCTACACACTGTGAAATAGCATGCACTACTCTTGTCCTTTATAAAGGAATGAAGAAGTTCTAAAGACTGTCTTTAAGAATAAACTGCTAATTTTCAGTTCTTTTAGCTTTTTGATATCCAGCTCTATTTCTTCCATTCTCTAAGTTAATATATAAGCCCATTTCCCACTGAGCAAATACCAGACTCTCCAGACAGAGTACAAGGAATTTAGAGATGGTATCATTCCTATTTCAGAGAAAGAAGTTATGATCCAAAACTTCAGCGTTCTGGTCAAGGTCACAGCAACTCAATGATGGGATTAAGATAAAAGATATAGGACACCAGCATTCCAGCTGCAGAGTTGCAGGTAGCTACATTGAAGATTTACATGCAGCTTTATTTAAAAATATAATAGGATGAATAATCCAATGTCAGTCAAAGCAGGTACGTTCTCCTGTAACATATGGCTTAAAATAGCACCAATTAATTTCTGCCAGAGTTTGTGCACTATGCAATAGAATTCTCTCGCATTTAAGTAAAACAAAATTTCTTTGTATGGAACGGGAAGAGGACTAAGGAGATGAACACCAATCCTAGGAAAAATAAGTCATGTTGAGGAAGTTCACTTCACAGAAACCAAACCCTATAGTATCATTCTGGTTTATTTGCATACACTGAGTTCAAAACAAATCATACAGGCTTATTGCATGCTTGTGCCTTATTGCTCGACACAGCACACACAGAAGGGTACTACCACAAATGGCAAAGCCAGATGGAGCAGCCCAATAGTGTCAGGTGTCCTCTGCAGTAACACAGAAGCAGGAACATACATACAGCCTTGTAAGAAACTGAAAATACGCATTGCTTGTTGATGGGCTACCATAGCTTAACCAGCACATACATGTCTGCCTTCACACAAATAAAACCTCCACTTCACTTTGAAAGGCCCAGCACAGTACCTATATGTATACTTGTCACAGAAGACAGGTTCTGTTCCCAGCACATGTCAAATTTAAAACAGTGCTCCAGCTCAGCACTTTGCCTCCCTTCTCTTCCAAGTCTCAACTCCTTCACAATCTGTAAGAATTAACTAAATACACTAACGGAACCCAACCTTCAGAACAGTCTTATAAATGCACTTTATCATGCAGTTAGTCAAACATGCACATACACAGCCTGCCCTACCTACTGAGCAGCTAGGCTCCTAAAACGCTTAATTTGTGAACTCCACATCAAGATAGTCACTCACTAATGTTTTACAGAACCCTTTCTTTTAACGAACAACTGGTTTACCAATGCTACAGAAACCTTTACACCTACGCGCAAGATAACGTCTCCATTATCACAGGCAGCAAGGAGTTCAAGGAACTGAACAACTACTATTGTTAAAGCAGCTCCTATGGTTCTCGACCTTCAGTCACTTGCTAGGACTCCTGTTTCAATATTCGCTGCATGACAGTAGCTGAACTTGTACAACCCTTGAAGTATTTCCCACCTGTAATATCATCTATGCACACAACAAGCTCATAACTTTAAGTCAGATACACTTTCAGAGTTACAAGTTAGCCTCTGCACATTTCAAGCAACTCCAAACTCTGAACTGCATTTCTGACAGCACCCAGAGGAATTGTTTAAACCAGATTTCCACATTCCCTTTGTAGTCTCTGCTGTTTCAACATCAACAGGAAGTTCCAATTCCTGCCAACATGACTGAACTCACTAGCACTCAGGAAACAAAAATCCTAATGAAGCCAAGGGCATTAAAATATAGGAGTTCTCTGAAGCAGACTGAAAAATTTATGAGACAGACAGCCAACCAACTTGGCCGTTCCTCTATTTCTTTTTCACTAAGTCTTACGCAATGAAATTTATGGCAGAAATGTGAGATCCGTGGGGGGGGGGAAAATAAAGGGTTCCATACTCGTGTACTTTTCAGATAAAATCTTTAAAAGAGAAAGAACAACAGGTAAGGTCAGGAAACTATATGGGAAAACATATTTTTACCCATATTCATTCTTGATACATGGGAAATTTTTATAAAGATTTATTTGTATTACAGAAGTAACAAGCAGAGCCTGTTCAATGTATAATTTACACTCATCACAGACTAGCACAACTGAACATAATGAAATAATATATTTTAGTGTCTTGGCATGTTCTAAAGGCATTTAATCTCATTTAAAAAGGTTTCTAGGAAAAACTGTAAGATTGATATGGATGATGCTTCTATTTCTGGGTTTTTGAAAGAAGTTTCTAAATTTCTAAATCAAGCAAACCTCATGCAAAAAGTCACTCAAGTTCCACACTCTTTTCTTTCCAAATTATCAACACAGCTGTGAAAAAACAGATAGCAGCCAAACTCATGCTTACCTCACCTTCTTTTGAATATGTTACTGTGTTCTTGAAGGCAGGCTTCTCAAGAATAAGACATTCACTTTGCTGAACTCACTCAAGACCTTTCCAGGGGCTGAAGCGCTTAAGTGTCTCTGCTCTAAGCCTAATTCCCCCTAATCTTGTTGACAAGTATACCTTGCAGATAATTCTCTTCTTGCTAGGGACGACAATATGTGTACTTGCAAGGCAGTTTACTATTCTTCACTACTCCCAATGACCCAAGTCTCTAATCTCTTCTTACAAGTTACTCATAGAAGAGCCACTTTGTTCCTCTATTTCCCACATAGGAAAATCAAGTATTGACTTCACCTGAGCTGCTACTTTCCATATATGATAAAACCTCACAATCCAACTGTGTCAAAAGAATCCATCGTGTCAATCATCTCAAACCAACAACTTCTGGGTTTGTTTTTCTCAAAGGTACATGAGCTATATGCCTATGTAAGAGGAAAGTTATATATGTCCAGACGATCAATTGTATGTTGAATGACCACACAGAATCTTTGAACTGAATACAAAGCCTCATGAAATCTACCAAACTTCCACATACTTCCTGCCTATAGAGGTATATTTAGGATCCCAGTAAAGCTCACTACTCAGAAAACAGTGACAGAGCAATTCCAAGGCTAAGGGAGAACTCAAATTCACTCATTCCATTGTCACAACTTGAATGTCCTCTCCAGAGCTCAAGCTGTTTATCCAATTATGTCTAGTTACTGGAACCAAGGTATAACCAATGCCATCACATTTACACATAGACTGACGCTTGCCCACATTATAAGAGAAATGGTAAGGGTTGAATACAACTCATCCAAACATATATTCTCAGATTAAAAATGATTCCCCTCTAAAGCTACCTGGCAACAGCAATGAGGCAATGCTCACTGAACACTTCATTATTTCCTTTTCTCACACGATTCACATAAAAAAATAATAAAAAAGAACAGAGTCCTCTATCCTCTCCTGAATAGCCTGACCTGGAAATAATCTCTACAGATTAAAAAGAGAGAATGCAGATTTGAAATCACAACTATCATTAGAGTCAAATATTTAGAACTTCTATCCCTTTGATGGCCAAACTCTGTTTGCTACAAGGTATTTTTACTACATGTCACTACTACCTAAAAGTAAAGTAACCCCACCAAGCCACTGTTGATGGCAAGTCTGGCAATAAAGAAGGTTTAAATTTATATTGTCAGATTATTACTCAAGTACAGAAATTTCATAAGAAAGTTAGACAAACCACCTTATTCCCAAATGACCAGTCTGCTATTTCTTCCCCCAGCATCTTCCCTGCTAATACCCATCACTCTGATATGTACAAAACAGCCAGAAGAGAAGGAAAACACATCATTTGCAAAAACAGAGCCAAAACTTCACAGCTTTAATAATGAGTTCATGTTATGCCTACCAGACAGTCTCATAGCAGGTCATCTGATTAAATGAAGCTGTGCTAATCTATTAGATACCATAAATCCTATTAGCAACATGCACAGCAGCTTGTGCGTTTTCACAATGACAAAGGAATTATGCACAATGCACTGTTTGTTCCAGTGTTTTGACATCATATTGGCTTTGAAAAGCTGAGGGGTTTTTTGTCATTTAATCGGAAGTACATATTGATTTGTATTTGACTTTTATTCAATAGAAAACACAGTAAGATCTGAATTGCTTGTGGAACGAATCTGAGGTGTTCTCTCTTTCATTTACATGATCCAAAATAGAATACAAAATCATTCAGGGGTGCCTTCTGATCCTGAAGTACATACATCTCCAGACATGGTGATCACCAAAAAAAAAGATAGAATTTTAGAAGTTAGAAATCATAGAAAAGGTATACAGGTACATAACATAAGAAATGTATAGAATGACACAAGCTTCTGTGATACAAACTTTATTTGAAGGGAAAAAAAGCCCTGTAGAACATGCACTGGATAGCTCAAAGACATCAGCTTAACACCCAGCTCGGTACACTGGTACCAGGAACACTGTGTTCAGTTTCAGAAGACTTGTTTAGAGAAAGAGACAGGGGTTAGCTTGGTGCTTGCTTTTTGAAAAACAGGTAAGTATCTAGTAATTGAAAGTAACAAATTTTACTTTAGAAATACTTTCTACAAAACACTTGATTAACTAGTAATGTTCCCTAAAGACAAAGGGGCTTCACAAGAGGCAAAAACAACCGAAGTTATAGTCTGGAAGGTAATGGAGGTTTCATTGTTCAAAGAATATTAGTAATAATTATGATTACACAGAATATAAACTCTGAAACTTTCAGGTTCTGTTTAAATAACACTGACACATTGAAAAAGAACATTCTGACAAGAGCCACTTTGCTCAAAATAAATTTGGCCTTCTTTTGTCAAACGTGGCAGATAAGTAATTTCTCATTCATGAGAGAATAACTATTCTCATCATTTTATTTATTACAGTTCCCTGCCCCACTGAGATGAAACAGTTTCATCTATGGTCTCCCTCTGTTTTGCCAGTTCCATTTCTGAAAGAAGGCAGGCACTAACATCTATTATTTACCAGGTTTCCTGTCCATTCTAAAATCCTTCCTGTTGACATAAGCGTACACACGCTGAAATAGAAAACAGGTCCTTTAGGTTTGCACAGATTAACAGATAAAAACCTGAAGTTAGCCACTTCTTAAAGATGGTATGAGTTTCTTAAGCACTAGAAAAAAAAAACTACCTTGTTTCTCTACTTACGTTTTCTCTCACTACAGTAGAAAGCCAACTTCTGCTGTCAAACATGTAAATTCTGTAAAAAAACCAAAACACAGAATTAGTACAATTGTCAAGAAGTAACACCAACTTCTTAAGAAATCTAGCAGAAAATAAAATACTATCACAGCACAGACTATTTTATGTTAGCTAACTTAAACAGCCAGCTTGTCTTCATGAAGGAAATGGGCATTGCTTTAATAATACTAACATAACCAAAAGACTTGCTCTGTCAAGAAGCTTTTAACATTCTTTTTCCAAGAAAGCTCTTGCAATGCTTAGATCATTAATTCTTCTCCCCTATTGATACAGAAGTCCATACTATTAGAGAGTTTAGGATTGTAACAAAATATTGTCTCCCTCATACAAGACTAATTCTCACTGCACTGTCCCCCCAAAATCTGCATTTTCAAAGCATCAAAATGATCTCTGCTCAATACTGTTTCTGAGGTATGCTTGCTTTCTAAGCACAGTTAAGCATCAAGATATCTATTTTATCAAAAGAAGTTACATAAACCTCCTACTAATGAGCTCAACTGAGAGCACAACACTCTTCTAGAAGAGTTCTGACTTCTAATCACTAAAGATATTAAAAAGCAAAAAAGTAAAAATTGACACATTCAGTAACTCATACACTTGTGGTCTGGAAGACTGTAATGATTTAACATACGAATTGGCTTTGTAGCAAGGTGAAAAAATTTCCTGTAAAAAAATTTTGGAACATTTTTTCCCCCTGGAAGCACAAAGTATTAATTATGGCTCACCCCAAAATTTGAAACATTGACAAATACATTCAAAATATCTGCTTATACATTCAAAATATCTGCGATCTGTCTCTATCGCACAGCAAGACAAGAGTTACGGGTGATGTCAGTGGACACCTGAGTGTGCACCTTCAAAGCCGCTGCATCAAGACAGTGGAAGACTAAGCACAAAGCAAGAATGTACTGAAGCAAAATAATCTTAAATCAGAAAGCCAGTCTACAGCTTCATATACCCTAAACTGAAATGCTTACGTGTAATGAGTCTTTCTGATTTTACCATTCACTATTAGCTGGAAAATTTACAAACCACTTCAGCATCTAGTATGGAGGTTAAGCTACTTAGGATATGGGTCATCCTCATCCGAGCTCATTTATAGATGAACAGTTTAATACTGTGATTATGAAACCATCACAGTGTAAGCAGTTTTGTCACTGCCAGAACAACACACTTTTAGACATAAAACAGTAACTTGCACTCAGAAGCCAAACTCCATCCCCCCACAAAGACATAACATGACCCTTTTAAGTTCTGAAAAAAGATCAACTAACTATATTCCACTTTCAGAAGTTTTGACAGAAAAAAAATTGCCCACACTGCAGAGATAATGAAATCTATTGAAATTCTGAAAGAATTACCTGAAATGTAAACAAGTAAAATTACGCTGGAGCACTAACAGCACACAGAATACACAATAGCAAAGGCCAAAACACACACCATTATTGTCCTGTGCTGCACCCTCATTAATGCAGGAGAGGTGTTGCAGATTTCATATGTCTTCTGCAAAAAAGAAAAACAAAAACAAAACAAAAAAGCTACTTTAACGAGCCTGCAATAAGAGCATAACAGCAAACTTTTCCATAAAGTTTAGTTTATTTTTCAAAACAGGTTAAGTGTTCAGTTTGGTATGCTGAAAGCACCCTGGGATGCCTGCAGAATGCAATCCTGGCGACGGAGATATATTTTCTATTTTACATTTAAAATGGAGCTCATTTAAGAACAAAAGCAGACAAGCTACTCAAGAAAAAAAATTCTGCATTGCCACAAGCTTCCATTTTTAGCTAAAATGTAGCTTGGTGAAAGCAACATGAAAATTACAGGCTAAGTCATTCATCGCACCGCAGTACTGGTTTAGCAAAGAAAGAGTTCTTGTAACAAGCTGCATACACTGCACCTTAATCAGCCCTTACAGCCCTGCTCAGCCCAGAGCTTGAGGTTCTCAACATCAAGAACTGGGGTTTCTAAACCAGGAGAGAACAAAAAGTACCAGTGAATACTTTTAGGCACGGTTCAAGTGGTTAAACCATGATACCAAAGCACCTGGAGCTCAGCCAGCCCTACACATGGTTGGTGTACCCAGCGTCCCCACGTTCCCGCAGCCTTCTGCTCCGAGTGAAGCAGCACAGCAGCTTGAACTAAAAAGCAAGAGAGTAACTCCAGAAGGCAAAAGCATCATCATTTCTGGGTAAAACTTCCCTGCTAGAGGTACTCACTAACTGCTGTCAGCCTAATACTCTTTTTTTCTTTGAAGATTTATTCTGAAGTAGTCACACTGAGGTGACAAACCAGCCTAAAAAATTATCTCAGCTCCAACATCCACCAGAACATAAGTCTTCACATGAAGACAACTCTTCTGCAGAAGAGACTACAATCTTCTCCACAAGGTTGGGGAAAGCAGGGAAGAAAACAGTGAAGAAAGGAAGAAAAGGGACTTTGAAGAGCAGGGAAAGCATTTAGCATAAAGTATTTTACTTTAACATCACAGGATACAGCGCCCAGTTCCAGGCTCCCCAGCAGAAGAGAGACAGAGCTACTGGAGAGGGACCAGCAAAAGGCCATGAGGAGAGGCTGAGAGACATGTTCAGCCTGAGGAACACTTGGAGGGGGATTTTATCAATGTGCAGTCTTCTGTACAGACATCTATTTTGAGGGGGTTTATCAACGTAGTTTAAAACAGATCTCAATCAACACTAGTAAAAACTAGCTTCCATGACCATTACACCACCTGAATTTTAAAATTTTCTTGCATAATACATCCTCTTGCAAGAGTGGCACAAAGTTGTTTTATCCAAGGCACTCAACCAGAGATTATTTCACTGGAGGAAAAAAAACACCAACAAACCCCAAAACAAAACCAAAAACCTACCAGCAAACATCAATATTACTACTAAGGTAAAACAACAATTTCAAATACTTTGCTGTGCTGGTATATCTTCCTTATCAACGTGCACCCATCTGAACGGGATGCATCCTACACCCGGTAAGTACAGCTGTACGTAGGCAGGCAGTTACTAATTTCGCATGCAGATACTTCTGTTCAGGTACCCAACACTTATCACCACTATAACGTATCAACTACATGGTAGAGATAACGTCTGTGAAACTGGGAATTGCAGGTTAGTTTATTAAAATGATTTCTTACAGTTTACATAGCTGATTGTTATCTCAGAACAGTACCTCGATGCCCAGGAGATTACACGACCTTTCCAAATCACTGCCAACAACATGAAATTCCAGTTATGCCACCAGGCAACAGTAATTAGAAGTCTGAAATTTAAAGCTATGCTTCAAGGCTATTCTGTATACAAAAAAAAAAAACCCACACACACAAAACACCAAACGTCCTCAATTTGATGGCTTGGTCCTAGCTACCAACATAAACAGCCAGCCGGAAAGTTGAAGGATGTTTTGATATCTGCGTGCGTATGTTCCCCTCCAAGAGCTAATTCTGGTTCAGACTTTTCTTGTTGAGTACAGATCCGTATTCCAAGCCTAGTCTTTGCTGTCACCTCCTACAAGAGCAGCTCTGAAGGACAGCCTATGTAAGTATAAAATAATAACTACAAAATCATAAATCTAAATATGTTTGAGTGAATGGATAAAACCCCTTTTCATTTATTTTATGTCTTCTTTCTGGGAATCATCTGCTGTGTATAACTCCCAAGCACATAAGCTTTGAAAAGTAAGCAATACTTGACTATGAGGTTTGCAAAATAGATTACCCTAGCAGGGACAATGCTAGATGATACAACTCCTTTGAAAACTTACTGAAAACACTCCTGTAGGCAAAGGCTAGCATGGCTGGACCATTTCTGTGGGAGGTATGGGCTTCTTCTTGTGCTGAAGAATTGCGAAGTTTCCAGCTGAAGCAGTCATGGTGCTCAGTAGACATTTTTCCATATATTAGTGTGAAGTACACATAAAATGAGCGAATACCAGGTTGGTAAGTGTTAATGCTCATTATGCAACAGTTACATTAGCTGGTTAAAGAGCTAACAAATTTCCATTTTCAATATAGCGTGCAAGTACAAAGTAATAATTGCACAAGCTAGAAATACCTGTAACCATATCTAGCTATATGTGCTTTGCATAACCCAGCAGCTTTTGCTTGCACGTTCTCGATTTTTTGAGACCTGAAGGCTCATCACTTCTCTACCTTTAACAAGTATTTTAAAATAAACCTTTTGGACAGTTTACCACTTTCTCAAAATTGAATACTAATCAGCAGACAACAATGCTTAAGATCATGGCAGGGACACATGCTTCCAATAAACAGCTCTGTAGTCAAGTGGCCTGTTTCCTTCTGCCACCAACAGTGAACAAACTCAAGCTGTCTTCATGGAAGACAGCGTCCCTGTGTTGCCAAAATACTCACATTTCCTGATGCTAATCCCATGACCTACATTTAAAAAAAAATCATACTGATGCAATATTTAAGCATAAAAGTCTGGACTGTAACAGGTCACTTCATTAATCCTTTCTAAATGCATCTGCAAGCTATGTGCATTATTAAAAAAAAACTTAATTCTAGGTACAGCAGAGAATTTATATAAAAAAAACTTGTAATAATCAGTTCTTTTACTTAACATATGCCTAAAGCCAATTGCTTAAAATTACGTGTTTTAAAAAGACAGGTCTTATGAGATCTTTGAAGTAGTTCACAAATATTAATAACTGTTGCTACTTTAGCAACTCAAGTCAAAATATTTTCTCTTTTATTTTCTGCCTTGCTCTGAAAGAAATTCACATTTGAGAACATCTTAATACTTCCTGATAGGTGTCAGGCATAGGAAGATAACTTATTTTAAGAACAAAACGACCAATATTCAGTATCAGTTTTCAACAAACTTATTTACTAAGTGTCAAAAGCCAACAGTCCAGTTTTTATACCTTTGTTCAAAATTATCTATATGCAATTACTCCTTCTGAAGAGCAACACATCTACCAATAAACTACATCAATTTTATCAAACTGGCCAGTGATGTTTTTGGCTCTCTTCTTTCCTGATCTTGCAATTAAAAACAAAAAAACAAAACACAGTAAGTCAGGAAAACTTAGAACCTGCTTGGGCATAAATTTCTAGCTACATTTATCAGAAAAATAAGTTACTGAGAATTGTCACTTTATTAAGTATCCCCTTATCCAAAACCAAGCAATTTTGTTGTCACATACTACTAGACAACTCCCTTCAGACTGCCAATGCTGCCTGGGTTTTGTTTGGAGGAGAATATTTTACTATTAATTAACCAACACAGAAATGACTAAGCATTTATTACTAGATGCTTCTATCTGCAGAGCCTTACAGTAACAGAACTTCACCTGTCATCTGTCATTGTTTCTTTCAACTCTTTTACCCTTAACCTCCAGTTTTTACTGGCATTTTCACTTTATTTGTAAACTGACCAGAATCTCTGTTTACCTGAACAGGGCAGAGCACAGGCACAACAGAGATATCACAGTCCTACTTCAACAGTAATGCCGCTGACACACACCGTATCTCTCACTAAAAATTAGTATTATTGCCATGAACAATATTTCTCTCAGCTCTGTTTGCCAACACATCTGTATTAGCATCCTCTGCTCAACCTTGTTAAAACCATGTGTAGTTTCAGATATTACCACTGTGACATCAGCAGGTACATCAAATCTTCACTACAATATTTATTATATTAGAGGAGGAAATGGGCTATGATCACTTATTTACAACACAAAAAAGCATAAACAAAAATAGCAAAATTAGACATGAACTCTAGTAATAAAAAAAAAAAAATCAGTGACTGTAGATGCATAAGCACAGAAAATTAGTAGAAATTCCTATTATTGTATTTCCATAAATTCCAGCTCAACCATGTCAACAGAGGCTGAATCATCCATTTGGTTCTACATGTGCCAGCTAGTAAAGAGTCAACTGAGTCAAAGGAAAATCAGTTGCTTCCTATCTACACCTTCTTAAAAAACCCAACTAACATTCTGAATGCCACCTTGAGCAATACTACTTTTTACATCCTTAAAAGTCAAACCACTTAAAATTAGAAGAACTAGTCAATCAAATCAACACACCCTTGTTCTCAAGCTAAGGGAGACATTTACAGATAAGGCAGGCAGTCTTTCATGGACAACTTTGGTTCTGAAAAGCATCCCCCTCATCTGCGCACATAGCCACAGACTTTAATTGAGATACTCACATGCTTACATGTCTCACTGCACTAAGGCCCTCAAAATGCTAATGAAAAACACATTATGTTTCCAGAAGCAGCAAGACAATTTATATTCTATCAAATCTGAATTGTGTTTTACCATACGGATCAAGAGTTCCACCCTTTTATTGTTAGAATTGAATCCTGAGGGAATACTTAGTAACATGGATTTTTCCTTTCTGCTTCAACTTTGAACCACTCTGAGAAAGTAAGCAAGCTTTACTGTATTAAGCTTTTATAATAATAAAAACAATTAAAAAATCCAATAGAAGCAACAAAGGCACCCCATCTTAGAGACAGGTTATCAAAACTTGATAACCACCTTCTGACCATATCTGCTATCACATCCTGCCTCAACACAAAATATGGTAGTGAAGGCATTTGAACAAACTGCCTGCTTGCTTTGTGCCTCAGAGATCATCTAAACAAAAAATATTAATTCTTTATGACTCTGTCAAAGATCTTCTCCAAGCTTCAGCTAATTAATAAAAAGAATACAATTATTCCACTGAAAGAAGAATTTGGGTGTTCAAACAGCACACTGATCTTCAGTAAGAGATTAACAGAGCATTGTTAGGAAGAAGTTAAGCTGCACCATGAAATAACTGCTGGCCAGCACTGGTCTGGAGGTAGTAAGTACTTCAGTGGACCTTAAAAATCAACAAAATGTATTATATGCATGTAGCAGATAAAAGAATACTCAGTAGAGATTAAAATATGGCATGACCTCTCTGATCGTTTTACCCAAAATAGACCGAGCAATGCTTTGTTCTCTAGCCCTGCAATCGCCATAACCCATCTTTAATCAAAGTGCAAGCAGCTCCATTAGTTTTGATAACCATGATTTCTACCCCCAGTAGCTCATTGATTTCTCCCAGCAATTGCTGTATTTTGGTATGTACTGTTGATACAAAATAAGTTAAGGTACAGAAGAACAGGAACAAGAAAAACAAGGTTGGCAGGCTGAACAGTAGAGTAACACAGGAGACCTTGAATCCATTAGACTGAGAAGTGATGTTCGGGAAAAGACAATGCAACAATGCTTATGCTGATATGAAAGGTAAACTTCAAGTACAGCCCAGGGACGGTATCACAACACAAAGCACAAAGGTACAACAGGAAATACTAGCTTTCACCCTTGGATGTTCTTCTTTCCATAGGACTGCATTAACCCTCTTAAAACTTCTGGCATTAGCCTTTAAGCAGCAGCTGTACTCCTCTGGATAGTATGCATCTGGTTAGGCAATCAAAATAAAGAGGAAAATAAAAAGAAAACAAAGTACTGCTAGGGTTAGGACCCAGGGTGAGAATTAACTAAGACAGACAAAAATGAAAACATCAGAAGACAATCTCATCTATTTTAGGGGAAAAAAAAATATTTGCAAAGTGAAGTCAAAAAAAGCAAAGTCTGTCTAACAAAGCCAGAAGTCAAGGTTAGCTGCAATCTGTAACTCTTATGGTTCTGCACTGATTTCCTTGATCTTCTGCACACCCCCCTTACACAAGCACTGCTTCATGTTTATCTGGAGCACTATTATTGTGCAAAACCGTGTGGCTTTGGGGGGGGAGGGCAGTTTTGAGTTTGTTTTTAAAATGGAAAACATACTAACTGCAGTACACAATGGATCAACTTGGTTCTTTAAAAATAGAAGGGGCAGGAGCTTTTAAGAGAGGCCATTTCCACCTTATACAGAATATTAAGGATTCTGACCTGGGAAAAACACAGTTATTGTTGTTTCCAACTCCAGCTTCCACCTCTCAGCTTGCTTTTATAAGTTACTTCATCTTCTGTAAGAGCCGAGCTGCTCATTAACTAGAAGCCGAGCTATCACAGTTTTGCAGCACAGAGTAGGGTAATAAAATATTTGCCCATCTTGGTTTCCTTAACATGCCAAGTTGTGAACTGGCAAGGCAGCCACTGAACAGCAGATGTCTGCCTCCTTTTGTGACAGAGGACAGGGATAACTGGCTGCCACAGAGAGAGCCCTTCTGAGATGAATTCAAAACAGCAAGGATATAGCAAGAAAAAATTACTACAGGGTAAATTAAGACTGAGAAATCAAAGCCAAATGAATTAAATCTCAAATTCTCCATCATATGTATCCAGGTAAACAGGTAGTCACTGCTAGATAGGTGACAAGCTTAACATCCCACCTTATCTCAAGAAAAATCTGTTTAAATGCTTTGTATTTGAATTCCAGGGTAGCAAACAAAGGGGAATTTTCAATGCTTGATTTAGTACGAGCTCCATCTCCTAATGTGAGTTAAAGGGAAGAGAGAAGAGCCAGACTAGAAGCAAACATGAAGATTACTGGGCATCTTTTAACATCTAAGGACTTGCCCAAGATTTCTAAAATGTTTGGAAGAACTTAATTCTGTTTTCAAAGTTTCTGAGTTTATAGTGTTTTAACATATTTTCTACTTTTCTTCAAGATATGAAGGATTAGAATGATAGTTTCTTTCTTTTTGAAATCATTACACAATTGAATCTTGGATATCCTGAATTTGTAGTATGTAAAATTCAAGGCTAATGACAGATTTTGAATGATCAGATACCCAAGTACTCACACCTGTGAACTACTGTGCCCAGATATTAAAGCCCCAAATGCAGGTTCTGCACAAGTTCTGCCTCCCCCATCAGCAATTAATCTTTTTGTAGGAGAAACCAAAGTATTTCCTGAAACGCCAAAGCTTCACCTATTGTCTATAGCCAAAAGAATAAAGGAAGAAAGTTGAACCAACCAGTTTGACCTCACTGTCCAAAGTGTCTATGATATTTGAGTTGTCATACATGAAAAAAATAGTTCCCTAACTTCTCAAGCACCTATTAAAGACACACTACTATGTCAAGATTTAAAATCTGTTAAATTGTCGCTGTTAAATATTACTTCATTTTAAGTATTATACAGTCTTTTAACCAAAGTACTGCACATTAACTTCTACAGTAAATTTTCAGGCACTAGCCAGATAATATCTGACAACCTGCAGTGAAATCCAGAACTGAGTAACCTGAAGCACAATTAAACTGCCACAAGCATCAACCAAACCGTTCATGATCTTTGTACAGACAACACCTTTGTCAAACAGACAGCAGTGTATCTTCAGTATTTTACCACTTCACAAAGAATGTGCAACAGGAATATCAAACATATGCTCCAACAAAGACAGCTCTTTAATTAACACAGTATAACCTTTTTTTGAGTAGCAAAGGTTTCAGCAGACTATCACATCTACTTTGTTTTTCTACATAAACAGAAAAAATTACCACACCACCTTCCAAACACAGTTGTTAGGCTATCTAAAGAAAACAGTTTTGGGAACTAAACATGAAAAATCCAAGAGGACCACCAACAGATTTCCTCTCAGCATCTGGAAGCATGCACAGGCCTGCTTTGTTGAGCATCAAGTTTTGCATTATGAAGTTTAACTCATGGTACTTTATATGCTGAAACATAAGTTCACTTTTTTTGTTTTGAGATTCAAGCATAGCCATGTGCATCACACACCCTGAACCACTTGGTAGTTAACTAGTATACCACCATCTCCAAAAACATTTGTAAGCTCAGCAGCCTGCTCAGTAACCCTCAGCCCAAGAAGCCCAGTAAAACACACCCTGTGTTACCACAGATGTCCCAACGAGAAAGCCCCTGCAGTAGAGCATCCATCATTAATACTGGGCACACATATTTTGGTTTCCACATAAATTAAACTGCAATTTTGAAGTGCACAATTAAAAATTCCTCTGTCAGAACAGTGTTGGAAATTTGTTTCGGTATTTCACAAAAATAAAACAAAACTCACTCGGCTTGTCAAATAACTTCATGCTTTTGCAAAGAATTTTAGATAACCACTATTTATTGACAGATTGCAATAAATCCTAAAACACCAAGATGAACACAAAACATATGTTACTGAACATGCTTTTAAGATGGTTCCCTAAATCTAGATGGGCAACAAGGCCAGAAAAGGAGTAAGAAAATGAAGATGTACTGAATTAACGGCTCACCTGCAATAGTTAAGAAGAAACTCATTTTCTTATAAAGAAAGAAAATAACTGGCATCAGCTGTTGTAATTAAACCTTCTGTAACAGAAGAAAAGAAAGCCACAGAAGTAAGGCATTGCTTTCCTGTCAGTGATGTCAACTTTGTGGGTGTTTGCCTTTCTGACAGTCATACAGAAAGCCTCCCAAAATTTCTTATTTAGTCCCCTATACTCAATACAATTTGATTTTGTAATAACGATGAGCAAAATCATCACTGATACCTGAACTGGTAAAATAGTCACAATTACTTTGATAGACGGCATGTAGGAGTTTCCAAGATAAGAATTCTGGTTTTTTCCCCTTTGCTAGGAGAAGAAAAAAAAAGAAAGAGCTGAAAACAGTGACAAAAATCTTTACATAGTTTTTAATACAGGACTGCATTACATAATGCTACAAAAAATTATCTAATCCATCTAATTACAGATAATTAATATTTTCTTTTTTTGGGAGTGTTGGCAGGCATTACTGCAGTTTTCAAGAAGACATCAAAAATATTCTCATCTGAGAAAAACATGATAAACATAACTGGCAAGAAATTTCAGCCAAACCTTCCTGTTTCTCAGACCAGTGTAGGAACACACAGAAAAAAATATTTAGCTATTTGCAATTAAATTAAACCTTATAACATACAGAAGGTCTATCTTTTCTACACATAGAACCTTTAGAAATTGCAATGATTTGACAGGCTGAAATTCTACTCAATCAAAAATAAATATTTTTAATGAAGCACCTTCATGCAAACTGCTTATAGAAATGAACTGCATTTCACACTAAAACAGCAACTAGATTTTTAATCACTCTTTCTTGTCACTTTATTATCTGCTACTAATTTTTCCCCTCATCAAGTTCTAAACACTATCTATGAAAATAATTTGAAGATTTAGCCTATTTTTACCACCATCAATTACAGAAATACCTTATATCTCTCCTCCTTTAAGCTCCCTCAGATGAACTTCTTCAGGTCTTCAGCCTAATTTTCACTTATCCATTATTTGGTTTCCAAAGCAGACACAGCACAGACCAAATTTTAACCTTCAGTCCCACCAAATAAAAAATAATTATAGCTCTTCTCTTCATAAGTCAGTTTGCAACAATCTTTCAGTAAAAAATATTTAGAAATAAATTATTTTAAAACAAAGTAACCCAAGTACTCAAGTCAGTAAGACATCTCAGATCTTGATATTAACCAACAGATTTTGCTTGCCCACAAGCCAAACAGTGCTCAGACTTGGGAGCAAGTTCCCAGCATTAGCTGACCCACAGGAGCCATCGAGATGCATCCTTTCAGCCTACACTGAGTTTGAGATAGTGGGATTAACTTGGTCAGCCATGAAAAATTACGATGTTTATTTGAATAACCTTGCATTTATCTTAAGAGTGCAGGCATGGATAATTACCATGGAATAGCTGACTGAGGGTAACCTATTTATTAATCCAAAGCCAGCTCTCCTGAACACCCGCAACATCTTCTAAAGTATTCCTGTTTTGAACCTGTATAGTTATTTGTGTTGGATTTCAACAGGACTTAAATCTGGCAACATCTAGACAACTGAAGTATTTTCTTCTTAACTGCTTTCTCAAGCACTTATTCCTGTGTCCTGTCATTCACCCCATCCCCAATGAATTAAAATGTCAATAGCCAGGTCAATGTGTAACATTTTGCATGGGATCCTTATCTTCTACCACTTTAAAATTTTCAGAACCAAACAACTGGAGTGCTCAGGCCAGTGTTGAAAATCCTGGACAGAATTTAAAGTTATGATTTCCAAGACTCCATACAAATTACACTTCCATGATGCCCCCAAAAATATTTTTGGCTCACACATACAAATTATCCTGTAGGCATCTAATTACAGCATCCCCAGTAACACCGAGTGTAAGATATACATAGCAAGCGACACCATATCTTAGCTGTTTCCAGATGGCATGCATGAATATTGTCATGTCACTACTCTCTAGCTGGGTTCAAGAAAGAAGTTTCCTGGATGTCTAAGAATATACTGGGAAAGGCAAACATTACCCCCTGTACCTGGCACACTCAAGTTTCCAACTGCAGTCCTCCAGAGAAACAGAAATATTTCATTTTATTTCAAAAGAGTAACAAATCATAACATGTTCTATACCACCAATAAATGCAAGGGACAAGCATTTAATACAAAATAATATAGTCTTACAAAATATTAATCATAAAGAACACATTTCAGAAAGCTGTCTGTTAAAAAAACATGCCAAGAACATCTAATCTTTATGTTCCCAAAAATATTTTTAAATGTGTATTTTATTCAAAGACTAACAGTCTTCTTTCTCTCAGAACTCTTCTAGTGCTTTAGTAAAAATGCAGTATTCTGCTTCAGAACCTATTCTGGAGTGTCCATATTTTTGTACCAGGAAGCCCTCCACAGTAATTTACATTGATTACTTTGGCATCTAAAGTAAAGGTACTGTTCATTGCCAGCTCAAAGCTTTTAAAAACCTCTTAACATTCTGCTGAACTACCAGTTGGCTCAAGTATCTATGGATTCTGCATACATTTGTTTGGTGAAAAACAAATCCATGCACACAAAATCCCCAGCATACTAGACACCCTGTGAAAAAATAATAGATTGACATACTATGTTAAATAGAAACATAGGGGTTTGGGGGTATTTTTGTTTTTATCACAACTGTGGCTAATGCTGGTTCCAACATTATCAGTGGTGAGAAAAAAAACATTTTGAATGGAGTATGTATTCTTTTCCTTTTGAGTCTGCACTTAGAGAAATCAAGAGACTCCCTTAAAAAAAATTCACTTTATCTTCAATCACATGCTTAAGAAACATTTCATTAACACAAGCTAGTTGCTTTCAAGGTTACAAACATTTTCCCCCCAACATAACCAGTAAAATACTGTAAAAAAAAAAATACCCAAAATACTGGCATGAACATAGGCATTAGAGACTCCAAAGACGACTCACCTCAGCACAATTCAACCACTTGAATGCATGATTTCTCATTCCAACTTTCCAGAAACAAACTAGCGCTAAATGCAATTCTTGAAGCAATACGGTATGCCATATGGCTAAAACTGGATATTAAAATTGAGAATATCAATTACCAATCCACTAATGCTGGGAGCCAAAATCCACGGACAGTAAGAATTTAATCCAATTCAGAGACTAAAACACGAGCTGAGCCTGACATACAGAAGACAAAGCTATCGCTGGTTTCCCAGAAAGCAAGCAGCTCAATTTTTTATTGCAATAACTACAACCAGCTAAATGTAACACTTCCTTAACATCCCTAACTATAGCAACGGGCATCATTGGAATCTGCAAAGGCAACACAAGGCTCATCTGAACTGGCATCTTGTTTCAGGCTGATTGAGAAATCACAACTAAGTAACTATTTAAGAAGAAACAGTTATAGTTGTGTTCCACATGACCACATCGGAGCCTCCAAAGCACCAGGAAGTCATTACACAGTGCAGCCAGCAACATCTTGCTTAATTTCAGGAAAAGGCCACCCTACAAAAGATACATATTTCTGCTATAATTAAAGGATCCTGAATGTAATTGCATTAATTGAGTAATTTTCTTTTTTTAAAGTATATTAGTTTAATCATTACAGTTTTTAAGTTGTAATAGCTGTGGAGTGTTTATTTTTGGATGATATTAAGAATAATTCTACACACTTCCTAATAATACAAAACTTCATTGGTTACTAACACAAGAAGAATTCTCATTAAGTCTAAATACAACGTTTTCAGATTTCCATGAGGTATGGAGGTGATTTAAAAACCGTTCTGCTAGGATTTACTGTGGAATTCTAACTTCATGTGTTGCCAAAGATTTCATGGTAGGATGCTGGCTACGTACTGACCTAGCAGCTGCAAGGACTACACAAGGATAAATGCAATTTATCTTACTCCATGCAGAATCCACTTCACCCTACTCCTTTCTGATCCTGGACTGAAAAGCCAGAGCAGTACTTACAAAAACCTGCACAACTAGTTTCCATTTCAACAGCACATTAAAGTACCATCAAATGGAACTAACAGTTTATCGGACAAGCATTCTTGATTTAAAAAATTGTTCTTGCCAAACTAGAGAAGTAAAATGCATTTAGCTAATTTCAGCACTTTTTTTTTTTTTTTAAAAAAAAGCCCCACTAACAACACAAGCCTCAACTTCAAATTAGCTCTTCTGTTTCCTAGCCTCCTTCTGTATGAACTACAGCTGGGCTATTACAGTAAACTAAAACAACGGATTATACATTAAGTCATAGATAAACAGTACTACAAAGGTTTGATATTACCAAAGGTTTGGAGGTCATTTGAATACAGGAGACATAACAAGCATTTCTGATTTTTCTTGCTGGGTAGTGTATTATTTTAAGCCTGAGTCCAGTATATCAAATATTAACCAAACTATTTGATTTCAGTTCTGAAAGTTAGGAAGCTTGGCACTTAAGTGAAATATTAAAAAAAATTAAAAACTGAAAGCCCATTTTTCTTAAAAGATACCGAAAACCACACATAAAAGGCTTCATAAATTTTTAATATCATTTTAAAATACAATACTTGACAGACACAGAACTGCCTTAATATCCCCCAAACCTTTCTTATTCTTTCCCATAAAAGAACAGTTACCTAGATTACGACAATAATTCCAGGTCAAAAGCAGTTTTAAAAGCCTCCACTAGTCATTACCATTCTGAAGCAGATGGGAGACTCTTTTGTATTACAAAGATAAGTGTCTGCACGGGGTCTGATGATTACCTGGCTAGTAGAGAACCAGCAACAGGACACAGCCCCAGCAGAGTCTTTGTATGCCTGTGCTCTAGGTCTAAAATACTGTTTTTCAGCAACAGGCTTAATAAAAACCAAGAACATTTTGACGGTATTAAGCAGGCACTGCAAGGTAAAAAAGAAAATCATGTCACCCCTTTATCCAGTAAGAGCTTATGTGAACATTTCAATAAAACTATTTACTCCTCCCACCTAGTTCCTATCTGGAGGAGCTCACAAAAATTAAGAAAAAACCCACAGATTTCTTGCAACAATCTTCCAAACGTTCCTCCTACCCCCACCCCAATAAAGAAGAAAGCAAAGAGAAGGAGAAAGTAAGTCTAAAATACAATTACAAAATAAGATCTAGTTTGGCAAAGCTGTGGTGAGGAGGAGTTGAAAAATGAGAGCTGCCTTGCTGCAAACGCCATCTTGTTGCAGCTATTGGGCCCAGGCACAGAAAGATCCATTCATTCACAGCAAAAAGAAAATCAAACACACACCCTGGCTAATCTGCAGCCACCAAAACAACTACACTATTATCACTCCTTCTTCTTCTCCTCTTCTAAAGCACAAAGAAAAAAAATAAACTCCGATGTATTACATTTAGAACAAATTTAGATCTTAATATATCTTCGTGTTCTCACATGTATTTCACATACACATCGACAGCATTTTTTCTTGATTCACATCCCTGTGTTTAGCAGATCAGCTTAAAAAATGGGATAAATCTCTCACGATTAGGTGCAGATATTTTACAGGAGCAAAACGTTTAATTTTTCAGTCTTAAATCACCTCTCCAAGTTGAGCCAACTGTTCTTAAAAGCTGTTTCAATAATTACTTAAGCCTTACATTTACAGTCTTTTCCTCCTATTTTCTGCTGTGGAGACAATACATAATAACGTGGCAGTCGGCATCCTAGAGAGGATGCCTTGTTTAAACTAACGAATCCCAACCACGGCTCTGTTGGAGAATAATGAAATATCACATTCGTTAAAATTTCAGTTCATCTTCACAAATGATAAATTGACATCTTACAACCACCTCTATATCATTCTGATTTTCTTCTGGACAATTTTTTTTTAATAAAACGTCTCATCTTTTTCATCTTTACATGCTTACACCTCTTCATTTCCTACAAAGCTGTAGAATTAAAGCACCTACATTTTAAGTATCCCTTGCATGGATTAAAAAAATACTGAAATCCTTTCAATAACAAGCTGGGAATGGAAATAATATTTTTAACAACCTTTCCGAGGAGAAAGCTCCATTTTTCTATTGTAGCAAACACCCTCCATGATCTTCATTACTGCTGCCACCGGCACACAAAAATATGCAGCACCGTAATACGTGGGGGAACAACAAATATGGGGTCTAAATCCATCCTCGGCTCTGATTTTAAAAACAGCAAAGCCTTCCCTACCCCTCCCTCCCCCAGTATACACAGCATGAACCCAGTCTGAGAGCCTTTCCCTGGACTGGGGGCTGCTGGAAGCAGTCTTACCCTGTTCGTCTCACCCCAGTCTCCTCTTAATCAGTTTTCCACCATTACAGCAGACACACCATAGCTCTTTTTTTT
>NW_010119564.1:0-619 GCF_000699245.1 Pterocles gutturalis | reverse complement strand
GGCCGCTCGCCCGGCTCCTCAGCTCCCGAGCCCTCGGAAACCCTCGCTGGACGGGTGCACACCGGCGTGCACAGCACACACCTGCAACATCGACACTCGTGTTCTGGTCCAAATGCAAAGCTTTAGAGAATTTATTTTTGGTTTGTTTTTCCCACCGGGGGAGTTGGGTGGTTTTTATTTAAGGAAAGCGTTTTTTCGAAAGATGGAAACATTTTGGATTGTTTCAAGGGAAGGAGAGGCTGAGAAGATGTTTTGCAGCATTTTTCAAAACTCTTTACCAAAAATTGCCAGTTTTCCTTAGGCAGCTTCTCTGCTCTCCTCTCTCGGAGGGTGACACAGGTTTTTGGGACAGGCAGCTCGGGAATGATGTATGTCATCGTCCTCCATCAATGGCTGGCGTGGGCCCTCCAGCAGGGCAGCCTTAACCCAGGGATTGATTTGCTTCAGCACATGCTTGGGCTGGGAAAAAACAACCAGTTCACCCTCTGCACCCACGGGCTGCGGATGCAGCAGCAAAGGGAGTGGGTCCCACCCCTTCCTGTGGGTGCCGGGACACGAGGCACAGAGCAGGGACACAGCTGAGAGTGGCCAGTGGTGCTGGGCTGAGCCCAGTGGCCAG
>NW_010119563.1:0-27198 GCF_000699245.1 Pterocles gutturalis | reverse complement strand
AGGACAGCGGCCTGGGGCAGGCAGGGCTCCTGCAGGGCGACCCGCAGCTGGTCTGGAGCTTGAGGGGGTGAACGCCTCCTCCCCCTCTCTGGAAAAGCGTTTCACAGGATCGATTGAATGATAGTTATCGGCAGAGTAACCCCCGAGCTCCAGCGGTGTTCACTGCGCGAGTGCAGCTACACCTCTGTTATTAGTGCTGGTATTTAATATTTGTACAGTCGTAACAAGTTAAATATTGGCACTGCGTCCTCTCTAGTATTCCTCTCCCGTCAGTCCCTGAGGGTGGCTCCATGGAGGAACAGATTCCTCAATCCAGAACTGGGACCTTAGAGCCTCTTCTGCTGCCTCTCCATCTGGAAGCACCTGCAGCCCTCTGCAAGATTCTTCCGGAGTTGCTTAAGCTTGACAGGGCTCAACAGCAACTCCAGACTGGCCTGCGAGCCTTGTTGGTTTCCAGACACCACGCGTCTTTGTGGCCTGAGGTGTGCTGCGCTTTACAAGACACAGTTGTGGCAGCTGCCCTGCTTTCTCCTCCCCTTGCGCCAGTTTGGCGAGCTGTGGAGAGGAGCGCTGGTTCTGAGTCAGGGAGGTTCAGGTCCCCTCTGCGAAGTGGGGTTCAGCACTGTAGCCGAGCCACTGCCGACAATGCCCTTGGGCGTTTGGCCGCCTCTCTGCAGGAGGTCTCATGGTGAGCGTGGTCCTGAGCTGAAGCATACAGGTCCTGTTGGTGAGGAACTGAGACGAGCATCTTTTGGCCTAGCAAATACATTAATATAGATGATTTCTAAGAAAGTTGTAGATACAATTCTGTTTTTTAGGCAGGTCTGTTGTTAGGGGTGGTGTATTCTCTATGCTAGAGGCTTGTGATAACTTCGGAATGAAACAAAGTTTTAGCCCAAGGTCACTTGCTTTTGGAAGATTGTGTTTTGCTTGTCTGGAATTCCCCTGTGCTCTATAATGGATACATTATTCGACATCCTCTGTCATAATATGTTCTGTAGTGTTTAAATGTTGCTCCCTTTCTGCTGAAAGCTGTTTCAGGGATGGGTGAACCGATGCTTGTAATAGGTAGTTTTGTATCATTTTGTCAGGTACTTTGGGATTGTTATATGAAAGACTACTTAAGTGTCATTTATTATTATGGATGCCTCTCATGTTTTGGAATTTAACAGACATAATATTTGCCATCATGTCACCATCATCACATTCACTTTTGTTGTTATAATGAAAGGTGGCAACAGCGGCATTCAGATGCTTAATTACATTTCGTATAGGTGACCAGTGCTAACTTATTAAATTAATGCATGGTGGAACAGGAAAAAGTGTCACTGCTTCCCTCTGTGGTTAGGGAGCCATTGGCTTGCTCCTCACATATCAAAATCAGTATATAGTGAAGCATATGGCACAAAGAGTCCCATGTTTATTAAAGGACTGTTTCACAAAACATTCTGTGAATTTTAGTTCTTATTTCACTTTATGTAGATCTGAAATATTTTTTCCATCTTTCAAAACTTGAAATGCTGAGCAGGATTCATGGTTTAGTAAGCTGAAACCAAGACTTCTTAATGTTTCCTGAAAACAGAGAAAGACAGGCTTCTGCTTGCATCAGACTGGCCACCTGTCTGGTAGGGGGAGGATTACCTAAGGTTCAAGTCCCTGGTCCCAGAGCAGTTTTGAACTTAGGTCTTCTGTATTTCCGGAGAGTATCCAAGTCATTGCATTACCAGCTCTGTTGGAAGGGAAAGGGAGTGTCCCATCCCCCTAGTTCTGAAAAGAAATTTCATCTTTTTCTCAAAACTGGTAGAGTAAGTTTTCTGCTTTAACATCATTTTCTGGTCACAAATTAAAAAGCTTCCTCAGAATTTTCTAAGAAGTGGCCACGTCATTGGTCCGATATTAATACATTCATGGGTAATAATCCAAGAAAGGGATTTTAGCCTAGCAATGGCTGGGATATGTTTCAGAAGTATTTAAGTACTTGGATAAGAAGACGGAAGACCACCACCACCATGTCTTTTATGACAGTTTTATGTAAATCATGATTTTTTGATTGAAAAACATGTAGGATTACTCTTCTCAAAGCTGTTCTGAAACCTCAGTTTTGCACTGAGCCAAAGCCACTGGGGTTTTTTTGAAGTAACTTCTGTGGAGGAGGGAGGACCAAAGGAAAGCGGCATGTTAGCTCCTGAGGCACTCTCTTTTTCCTGCTGTTTCAGGATCTCTCCTCTTAGGTCAAAGTATTAAAGGAGAATTGTTTTATCCATGTCCAGAGTCACTGTAGTGAGGCCTAGTCACCAAATGAAAGGAATTTAACTCTTTCTTTGCCATGATTTGCATACCTTCTGGCAAATGGGTCAGTTTCAGGTGGGGTTCTGGAAATGTTCAACTAGTGTTACTGATCAAACTCTTGAGGGCTGTAAATTTTATTGCAGGACCTGGCTCTTTGTTATTCACTTTAGACTGGGTAGCAAAGATTTTTTTAATAACACAGATAATTAATAGTTTTCAGGAGAAAGATACTGAGTTAGTATCTTTTTTCAGAAGTACTTAGACATTCTGTGATACAAAAAGAAAAGGGTGTGCGGGTTCTGTGTCCAGCTCTTGTTAAGACTTTGTACCAGCAGTTGTGTAAGCAAGAGGTCATTGCCTTTGACTACTGACAAATCATGTAGACTCTATAAGGACGGTCTCTAAGTTAAAAGATAATTCTTAAAGTTACACCGATCAGCTTTAAGCTTTCGCTTGGCTCATGTTAAATTTTCTTGTGTGGGACAGTTTCTTGTGAGATCAGAAGTGGACCTTGAGAGCGGCATATGGCTGCCATTTCTTGACACAGCCACAGAGAACAGTCACAGTGGAAACTGTGAAGGCTTTTCTCAGGGTATTTTTTTTCCAGCGGGTCTTCAGATTGGCTGCACGTGTTGGGATACAGTTATTTACAGTAGTGGGAAACTGAGTTTAGTTCTGTGCATCTAAACTCATCACTCACTGTTAAAGAAAGTGTTTTTCTGGAAGTCTGTGCTTATTCTGGTTATTGCAGTCTTGAATGAGGCACTAAACCCCATCCCCACACAGTTTTCCACTGTGTGTGGTTTCTCACAGGCCTCAGTGGATCAGTGACTGGTAGGTTCTGCCACAAAGCTGACCATGGGGTTCATTCAGCTGAATTTTGTAGCTAGTAGTGTCCAGTCTTAACCAGGAGGTGGTAATGAATAGCTCTTCCGTTGCATAGATATGTGTGGTGAGAAGGATGATGTCTGTTCTTCAGTGTCTTAGAGCTCAATCCCTTTTCTCTTTGTTTCTGCATGTAAAGATCCATAGAGAGATTCGGTGTGGCTCCTGGTGATGGTGTTGCATGAGTGAGTGATAATACTCCATCCAACATGCTTACTGAAATGTTTAAACTCATGTGAAAATTTTTAAGTGTATGGGACCTTACATAGAGAGAAAACCAATTAAAGTCAATGACAATAACAGTAAGATTAGAGTTAGATGTACGCTGGTTTCAAATTTGAAATTTAAAAAGAATGAAGAGTGGACATGCATATCTGAAAAGCACAAACTTTTTTCCTATATCATGTTGTCCTAGCAAGAAAAAGAGTGTGTACTTGTAGCCCAGCACCCATGAGAAGCTAATATTACTCTGTTTAGGCTTGAGAATACAAGTGCATGCATCAGCATGCAGGACTCAGACCATATTTGCATATAGTATAATGTGACTTCAGTCGTGATTTTTGGCCTAAAAACATTATGTGTGCATGTAAAATATAATTAATGTAATGTTGGACCCTAGGGGAGAATTTTTGTCTGACCTTTTATCAGGAATAATTCTGGAAGCTGCCCAAAATGTAAAATCCCCCGAAGTTCTTCTAAAGGAGATGTTGATGAAAAACCACTTATGGGGATGCTGGCCTCAGATCTCTCTGAGGAAGAGAAACTTCAATGTGACTTTGCTTGGAGAAGCCCAGATTTGGAGACTGTTGTCTGCACAGAACTAGGGTAAAATAAAAGTCCAACTATTCTGTTCCCAACAGCTTAACTTTAACCAAATTGGAAAAAAAAAATGTGTAAAGTATTTTATACTAAGTGGCCTAGACTGTGCCTGTGGGGCACTCACTGTATGTGCACATACATGGTCATGTGCAGATCACATGTGCTTGCTTTGATCCCAAAGGTATGGCCATACCCTGAAAACAATATGAGAGGCTGCACTTTGCGCTGCTGTGGCTGATGAACTGTAAGGAAGAAATCTGTTTTATGTATGTCTGGCTCAAAGCCTAGCCTAGAGCAAGAGTGTGACCCTCAAACCATGCAAAGCTGGAAGGTCTGTCTGCCTGCCACTAGCCAAGCAACAGAGGGAGCACGCAGTGAGAATTTCCCCTTACCCCTTCAGGTGAACATGTAAAAGCTTTGCTTCTCCCTTGACCAGTTTCTTTCCCGAAAGTCTGCTTTTCAGAGGTTCTGAGGGCAGTGAATCAATATATTGGTCTTTCGTGTGTGTAACAGTGTTTAAATTTCTCATAAAACGTGGCTTTGCTTTTAGGTCGTAGAACGTTGCCAGTGCCACTCAAGCAATGTAACTGCTGTGGTATGTGTACATACATATTTTGCTGGGACTTCTCTTTATTATGTAAGGCTTGGCTAAAGCTCTTCTAAGTTTTTCGTAGCACATATTAATATGAAGTGTTACTTTCAGTATCCCTTCTCACTTCTATAGTGTAAAAGTTTTTTGGTTGTTGAAAGCATATATAGAAAATCTAGTGGAAAACAATATTTAGTATTTCTTTTAGCTTGGCTTCTTAAGGAAATAAACATTTCTGAATGGTTTTGGGAGCAGAGGTAGGTTGTTGAATGCCACAGCATTAACCCACTGTTCTGAGTATCTCTGGAACAGTGTATTTCAGGAAAAAATGTAGCAAGGTAGGGATAGGTGATGCTTTTTAAATATTTCCCCGAAGAGTTCTGTAGGTATTTAATCTGTTGGCCAATTTTTACCCAGGTGAGAGATTACACATATATGAAATGGGGAAATTCATACCTTCTCCATGAAAATATAGCCACCGCAAGATGGGAAACTGCAGGTGCCCCATTAAGGAAAGAGCTGCAAGATATGCTCATATGGGGTAAAGACAGGAGTTCTTGCAGGAGAGAGGCACTGTAAGTGTTCCCCTCATCTCTGAGAATTGTTCAAGGCATGGAAAATCTCCAGTGTGACATTGATCCTCAGGACACAAAGGCTTGCCTGAGTGTTGATGCTCATGGAAGTACTGGTGTGTCATCCTCATGCAGTTTGATTGAGAACTAGGAGGGAGGCCAGCACGGTACATGCAGTGTCCTTGTCCCCTTAGTACACTGCCACAGTAGGCAAGGGGCAACACTATGAAAAGTTGTCATGATGCTTTTTTTTTTTTTTTCATTACCAGGGCATGAAGGTAGTGAAAAAAGAAAACACAGTGAATAGATAAGATTCTTTTCCTTGGCTCATTTTTCTGAGTTAGCTTGAAGTTCAGCAAATCATGATAATCTCATAGCTCCAGTTTAGAAGAAAAAGACCAATGTCACATCTGACCAACGTCAGTTCTGAAGACAGGGAAGAATAAATATGAATGTAATGAGAATAATCTGGATCACCTTTAGAGAAGCACATCTGCCATTTCTACAGAAGAGACAGGAGTTTGCCCAGAGGCCTGCATTTTTTAGAGTACTTTAACTCCATGTCCAAATTCTGTTTCATGGGCAAAATAGCCCAAAAGCAATGTAAGATGTGCTGTTATCTTGCATAACACAGAGACACCTGGTGGTCCTGTGAGAGTGCCCGTGTAGCAGTATGGCATTGCAGGCCATTGGACGCCTTTGCAGACATTGATGCAGAGGGAATTGCTTGGCTAAATGACAGATGAGCCTGTGTCTGTCCTTCTGGAGAAGAAGCAAGTTTACTCCTACTGCTGCCTTCACCCAGCCAGTTGTGGTGAACTCTACTGCACCGGCCCTTGTAGCTGCACTTCCCTGATGTTGTGCATGAGCAAAAAAGTCGTGCTTTTTGAAACAAGTGCATGAGAGAGAACTGGGTTTCAGGCATGTTTGTCCTGTATATATCACTTGGGAATACATTTTTGAAGACGGTAAAGTAGATCTGTCACCCATCTGCCACAGAAGTTAGAAAACTTGTTTGTCTGGTGGGGAAGAGGAAGAACCATGCTGGCAGTATTGAGTTCCTTCCACCCCATAAACCTCTACAGAGCTGGCAGAAGCATGGGGGAAGTGAGAAAGGAGTTAATTTTTTAAATTCTTCCCTACGTAGTCTACACGTACACGTTCTCTCACCCTCTGTGTTGCCTCATCCTTTATCTTGCTAACTTCTTCCCTCATTGCAAAATGTGGGGAGAGGTGAGATAACACAGCGTAGACTAGCTAATGGCAGTTTACTACAGATGTGTCATGTATTTCTAATTTGGGACTTTTCCATGCTCTGTAGAGGTTGCTCACAGTAGAATTGAATGCTCGAAGTGTGTCCTCCATCTGTAAGTATATAGTGAACCTGGGCTATGTCACATTTCCTGGGACTGCCAGGGCAGCCCTTGTTTCTAAATGGCAGCTGTGTTTAACTTTTTTTGAATATAATAAATACCTATTGAGCCATTCTTTTCACTTTTTTTGTAAATTTTGTGTCATAGCAATCTGTATTTAGTGTCACTGTAATCTCACACTGGAATGCAATGACAGTAAAATTATTCTCATAGAAGTCTAGGGAGAGCCTGTGTTAATAGCATTAAAATGTGCTTACCAAATCAAAACAAATGCGGTGTTAGCATGTGGAAACTGTGTTTATGCGATTATAATGTGTCAGCAATATGAGATTACTGTAGGAAGCAACTAATCCAAACCTAGGGAGACTTCCCATTACAAGACCATTAAAATGACACAGTGACTGAAGCGCAAGTTTCAGATGGGAAAAGCAGAAACACAAATCTTGTCATCAGTATTCAGGCAAAACATCTATTGAACTCCATGGAGTTTTTACCAGAGTCAGGAATGCAGTACCATGACCTTTTTAGCAGCAAGTCTCTTTTCTCTTAACAATACATCTAGGAAAAACATTTACTTCATCAGCATTTAATCGTTGGTTAATGGTGAGAGTCATGTTTTATGCACCATGCAATTGGTGGTTGTAAAGATTGGTTCAGCGTTTATTACAGAAATGTTAGAGTATTGTTTCAAGGCTGTTATGAAATAATACAAGTTTTTGTTATATCTTAAAACAATCCTTATTTTCTTTTTATCTGAATATGTAATTTTCAGGAAATACCATTTATTTCTCTGTTTATACAGCACTTAGAGCAGAGAAGCCTTGTTCTATGCAGGAGCACCTTGGCAATACCACAGTATAAATTAGTGATTTCCAAAACCAAAATACCTGTTATTGCCAGATAAGAGCCTACCTGTTTATATTTTGTCATAGGAATCAGCACCTTTATGCCTTCCCTCCCCTCAGACTGGGTTAAGATTAAGGGAATGTAATTCAGATGTCTTAGGTAGGACCATCTAAAATATTCTTGTCTTGTCCAGGATTGTTTCTTGGCTCCCTCTATAGTCCATGGAAGGAGACCACTATTACAGAAAGCAACTTGTCTTGTTCTGTTACAAACATTCAAAATAGGTTGGACAAATTGCCTATGGATACGTCTTTCTAGACGATTATTCTGTAGAAGACATACATTGTTTTAGATGGTTAAATGAGGTGATATGAATTAAGTCCCTAGTGTATGAAAGAAGAAACTTTCTCAGAGGAAAGGTCTGTGTAAAACATGGCATGCAAGTCATTAGTGAAGCACATGAACGTTGATTTCTGCAGTAACGTATGCATGCTTAAATTAAGCAGCAATCCTTATTCCATTTAAAAGCTGTTTGCACCTAAAATTCATTTTAAAGACATCAATTAAGTTCTGGTTCCATCAATTGAATCTTATTAGGAATAATGGATCATTATAGCATAATCAGGGCATGCTGTCTATGTCTTTATTTTTCAGAATTTTTTAATTAAAAGCAGTGGGTTTCTAAAACTGTTAGTAAGCAGGCACTGACATTAATATTAATCATGTTTTTCATGCAGATAAAATTGGGCCTACTTTAAATGCTGCTTGTGTCAGTTTCTGTTTTTGTGATACTTATATTTGTAAAAATCCTTGGTCTCAGTCAAAAGGTTTGAGGGTAGGCACTGGTTCTGTAAACTCTGTATGTGTGCTGTAATCTGAAATCTAGAGTCTAAAAATCAACAGATTGATATCTGCTACAAGAGGAACTTAGTGCTGGAACTGGTAATTTTAGATGTTTCCTACTGTTAGAAGACGGCAGCCTCAGGCCATAAGATCTCGCACACGCAACTGTAGGTCTCCACGGTGTTCAGGCCAGATTAATTGTGGGTAATCTAAATTAACCGTGTTGGAAAGGAATTAGTGGGAACAAATGTTGAAAATCAACATTTTATCAAAGTAGTAATCTGAAAGTGAGCAAAAAGTCACATTCAATTACAGCGGGTTTTTTGAATAACTGCAGTATTAAATAACTAAAAAACTAAAGTGGAAACTTGTTAAGGAAACAGACTGTAATTGCTTTGTGTCAAGTTTTATTAAAATAACTTCAATACTTCAATATTTAATTATATAACAAAATATTTATATAGGTTTATTAACTTAATAAATGGATTTGAAAATAGTCAGTTAACATGGGGGAAGAAAAGTGTGTCTCCGATGCAGAGAGTAGTGATCGCTCTTTATACTGTTAGGGTTTTACTGAATACCAGAGTGTAGATATTTAATGCAAAAAAAAAAACCAAAAAAAACAAAAAAAACCCAAAACCAAAAAAGTAAAGGTAATGCCATTATCTTAGAATTAGCGTTGTCTCTTTGCTGTGTGTATAAGAATGACTCAGATCACTGAACTTTCTCCAAAATAGTGGGTTGCTCTATATAGTACCAGCTTTGTTCAAGGATGGAATTAATGACTGGGTTGGACAACTTAATTGAATTGCAGCTAGCAGCACTTTCTGACTAAGACAGGTATTTTGCTTTTAATTATTTGCTCAAGAACAATATTTTCTGAAATCATGCACTTCTTAATTTATTTGGCAAAAAATAAATCATTACATTAATCAGCCAGCAGTCTGTTCTATGAGGGTAATTATTCTTCTGCCTTCTCATACAAGTCAACATACCAGTCTAGAAATTAAATTAATAAAAGAACAGTTCTTCCTAAGTCTGCTTTTACGCAAGGAAAGCAAACATAGTCAGTCTGTCCTTTCTCTTTGTTATGGATGGCCAAGTTTTCATATTAAAATAACTGCCAGTACTACAGACATCAGTAGGCAGGTGATATCTGCCTTTTGCAGGTCCTGGATCACTTTTGTCTGTTGGTACTCTGACAATGGCTACTTCTTGTGAGATGAAAGTATCCCCAAAGAGATCTCCATGTTCTTGTGCCCTTTGATGTGTAGAGTTCAGTGCCCTTCAGATTTCAGTTTTTCTGTCATCCTGGTAGATTAACTTTAGCAGTTAAAAGGAAAGCGTCCTCTGAGGGCTTCACCAGTAACAAACCCATGTTTATGATATTATTCACTAAAAGGGAGACAGAAATGGGAAAGACCTCTCTCTTTAATCAATAATGCATGCTCTAGTTAGTCCTGTCCTCTGGACATGATTAAACTTGTATTTTGTTTCTTAACTGATGATTTTGGTTGACTAGGGATTATAACTATATATCCTCAAGCCTTTGCAACTAACATCAGGAAGATCTAACATGAACCGGGTAGTCAGCTGTGTTTAATGTTAATGTGGGACATAAACGAAAAAGACTACCACAAACCCCAAAATAAAAAAATACCCCAAAATCCCAGTGGGGAGAGCTGCAGCTAATTCTAACCTGCAGTGAGTCAGGCCAGACTTGCACAGGGCGGGTGCCTCTGACGTGAACCAACTGCACACAATAGCCTCAATGTATATCTTTGTCACCACTCACTTGACTTTTTGAGAATTAACATTGTTTCATTCATGTTAAAGATGAAGAAAAAGGTCTCTTAGGGGCTGAGCCATATCAATTGTTAGCCTAAGGTCTGTTCTTAACTGGTACAATATTGGACAATGAAGCTGATGGGAAAAACACTTTGGCTTCTGCCCCACTGGTTGGGGGCCACGCTATATATCTAGTGATTTGTTGGCTTTGGAGGAGTTGTCCTGGGCTGTTCCAGACCTCCACAGTGCAGCTGGCAGGAGCACTTGAACCCCTGTTGAAGCCGAAGAAGCAGATGATCAACCCCATCCCAGTGTTCCTCACACAGAGGGGCAGACGAGGTGCCCAAACACAGACAGCTTCCTGGGCGTGCGAGGGGGACAGTCTTGGAGGACACAGATTAGTAAACTGAACGTACCAGTAAGGAATATTCAGCCTAGGTGCCAAGTGTGTTCATCTGGTGGCTCAAGCTGACAAAATTTGACAGCTGCTGAAGAGCAGAGAATCCTAAATGAACATACAGTGGTTGTTATTTAATAGGAAACATTTATCTTAATGGGATAGTGAGTATAGCACAATAAATGGTGATGATTTCCTTGTACTAGAATGTGATATTTTTACATTGCTAGACTACTGATATAAGCACAGTTGGGTAAAATAAATACTTTGTTTTTCATGTTGACCACTCTACAGGAAACAGCATTTGAAAACATTCCAGCAAACATACACAGTGTGTAGGTACGTGCGTGAGAGAGAGGAGGGAATTCAGAAATTGTGTAAGAAAGGTTTGCCCTTACTGAATTGTTTTTGTTTCCTTTCTTCCTTCCCAAACTCTTTTAGAATCTGTTTATTTTTTTCCTTTTTGTTGAAGAAAAATGCCTTCCTTGAGAGGAAAAGCGCAGACTGTCTTGGGCCCTGTGGAGCCAGACCACCTTGGCTATACATTGACTCATGAACACTTGATGATGAACTTCAGCAGCTGTTTTTGTCCACCTTCTCCAGGCCAAGAGCCTCTGTCTGATGGACCCATTGAGATGAAGAACTTGTTTTGGATTAAGCAAAATCCCTACAGCCATAAAGAAAACCTTCTTTTGTATCAGGAAACAGATGCTGTGAAGGAGGAGCTGTTGCATTTCAAAGCAGCAGGTGGTGGGACAATTGTGGAAAACACAACCACAGGAATTGGTTGGGATATGAATACTTTGAAGAAACTTGCTGAAGAAACTGGAGTCCATATTATTGCTGGGGCTGGGTTTTATGTGGGTTCCACTCATTCTTCTCAAACACAGACCATGACAGTGGAGCAGGTAAGACATAACCATTGCTTCAGTGTCTCTCTCCTATGAATTATCCCTGGCTGAGTCAAAGCTGGAGAAAAATTCCAGCAAAATAGTTTTAATCTAGAAGTTCTCAGTGTGAAAAACTTGGGAATAGCTTTACTGCTTGTGTGTTGTAGCTGGACCGGCACTACTTGCCTGTGCTGGGATTATCTGTCAGCATTTCCAATTCTTAAGCTCCATTTTCTCTCAGGGATTTGTTATAATCATAGAATCATAGAATCATTAAGGTTGGAAAAGACCTAAAGTACTTCATGTGTGGACATCTGCTATAACACCTACTATCCTGTTCTTTTTACAATTTTTAAAGAAGCAGTATATCTCTCCTGCCTCTTTTGTCTCTTTTTCTGGCTAATTGCTTCCCAATGAGATCACCCAGAATTGTGTAAAAAGTATAAATAATTGCAATATTTATAGGACAGTTGTAAATCATTGCTCTGCTCAGGCTGTGTGTTATATCTCTCTTGTCTACCATTTGTCCAGACTTTTCAGGGCAGAATCTACATCAGATTGTTTGTACGGTGCCCAAGACAATGTGTTAATAATGACTGAGGTCCTCAGATATTCCTATAGTAATAGTTATTCATTCATCTTTTACTAAGAAAAAGCCTTCAAGCAGGAGGCTGTGAATGTGGATGAACAGAGCTGAGAAAATTTTTAAAAATCTATCACAGTTTACAAGTGAGTCAAATTCATTTTAAAAATCAGTGGTCAAAACTTGAGCAGCACTGCCAACCACACTGGACCCAAGCTGGCCCAAGCTGTGCGGAACAGTACTACTTATCCTAAATATTCTTGCATCGCTTGAAATTTGATACAAATAGATTTCTGGGGGCAAAGGTTTCCCTTCTGTATTTGATAGACTGCTGGAGACCCACAGATGTCCTGTACTCAGCAGATAATCAACACTTAATCCAGTCAAGAAGACAGTTACTTGGAAAGTGTTGTGCAGCGACTGATCCATGATAACCGGTGGTTCCTCGTTTGCTAGTGAATTTGACATTATGATATGTTTTCTGATAAGACAAAGACAATTTGAATATTTTGAGAAATGTTCTTCAGGAGATGTGTGAATTCTGTATCTGGTTGTCTACAGAAATGGTTGGTAGATTGGTTAAACAAGAAGCAGAGCATTCAGGGCCAAAGAGTTAGAAGGTCATCATCAGTGCCATTTTGTGCTCTCAATTCAAAATGTGTTCTTTAAGATATATGGCCTATTCTGGAAAAGAAAAACTAAAGATGTTGTAACAAACTGCTTTTATTAGCAGAGTCTGATGTCTTTTTTGCTTAAGAATATTTTAAAAGCAAGCTAATTTTGACCCTGTAAGTTTGTCAGCTGAGCTTTGTTCTTGTAGTTCTGAGTCATCAGAGCTCCTGTCATTTCACGTCAGCATTCCCACGAGCGGGATTTGCCTTAAACTTGTCTCTTAAAGATCTTTGCCAGAATTGCTCCCTTCCCTATCTGAATGACAAGGTTTCAGTATCCTCTGAGCCCTTGTTTAGCAAGAAATTACATTGAATTGTTTCTGGAGCCAATTCAGGAGTACGAGGCACAGATTTAATGGTAAACTAACTGGGGTTTTTTTAAAAGAAAAATCAGTCTCAGGCTAAATCACTGTTCAGATTATATGTAGACCGGCTTTCCTGGCAAACCTGGGCAATTGTGTGAGTGGATACTGTTAAATTGATTTGCTTCTGTTTATTTTAGTCTTACTGAATGACTAGCATAATATTAGTTGACAAAAAACAGACTTTAACCCCAGTGTTTTCACACACCCAGCTGTTAATTAAATAAGTTCAGAAAGACCTCGGGAGTATAACTAGCACAGTGTCCATAGGCCAGTTTTGATGCTATTTAATGCAAATAATGTTAATAACCAAAAAAATCTCATTTTCCTGTTCTCTAGCTTACAGGCATTATTGTTGATGAGATACTCAGTGGAGCGGATGGGACTAACATCAAGTGTGGTGTGGTGGGAGAAATAGGTTGCTCCTGGCCTTTGACTCAGAGTGAACACAGAGTGCTTCAGGCAACAGCACAGGCTCAGTCACAGCTCGGGTGCCCCGTTATCATCCATCCTGGCAGGAACAGTGAGGCACCTTTCCAGATTCTCCGCATTCTGCAGGAAGCTGGGGCTGATGCTTCAAAGACAGTTATGTCCCACCTGGACAGGTAAGCAGGCTATACTGCTGTCCTTCTGGCTGCATTGCCACAGCCTGCTGGGGTTCGGGGGAACTACTCTGCAAACAGTTAGGTTGTGCTCTGGGACTGCAATGTGAAGAATTATATTCAAGTTTACTGACATAAAATATGAAACTGCTTATATGGAGCTTGATGAGCTTCCAGCACTTCAGCCAGGATCAGCTTCTAGGTTCACACTGATAAAGAGATTTGGCCTCTCTTTGAAGGCCTTGGAGCACGATTAGGAATAACTGTAGCCACATTGTTAAAAAACAGGGATTTCGTTAATTCATATCCCTGGACAAATCACAGCATTTACAAAGCATTGGACATTGGACATTGAACAGCTCTCACCAAATTGGGTGGGAGGCTGCTGGGCTTCAAGTGTTTTTGAAAACTGGGCCACTCTTAAGGGCTTGATCGAAGTCTCTCAGGTATTAATGAAGAACTCCTGGATTTGGCTGGATGCTGGGTCAAAGCAGAAGCCAGACCTTTTCAGTTCTGCTACCAGACAGAGGAAATATTGCTTAAAAAGAAAATAATTGTGGTTTTGATAGTTCTTAGTATAGACCAGAAAACTAGCTTTTAGTTTCCTTGAGAGGAAAAACCAAGAGCCACCCATCAGACATGGTGAGGAATTGGGGTGCTTTTCTCTCTCCAGTGTAGAAACAGGGCCTCTGTTACCAAATCAGTTTTGTGTGACCTTGTGTTGCTTATGGTGAGCTGGAAAATGTCCAAGCATTGATTAGTTTGGCCAGTTGCTGAATAATGGACACTGTTTGTGTCATATGATTCTCAGCAATTGGATTGTTTGCCCTCAATGTGAGTGTAACACAGGCAAGAGTACCGTGCTCCAAATTTCTAGTGGTTATAGGCTCCAAGATCTTGCAACTCAAGACACAGGTGTTTTGTATTCACACAGAGCTCAGTGTTTTACTTGGGATTTTAGGAGCATAAAATTCAGTGCTAAAAAAATTAATTTATATTTGATTATATATATAAATGATATGGGCCTTCTTTATGTATTTACCTGCATTCCATTGTAATTCTGTATATATGGCTATATTTTTCTCCAATTTTTAAAGAAAAACTGTTTACTGAAATCTGTGTACGAAACAGGACAGAGCAAGCTGCAGGTGTCGGTACTTAGGTAGACATTTTGATACTACATAAACATCCAGTTATGTTTTTTTGCCTTTATGCACTGTTGTAAATCGTTGAATTCAGTGATTTATTGGTGCAAAATAAGCAATATAAGTAGCAAAAAAGTCAGGACAGAGGTGCAGTTTCACAAACAGCCGCTGATGCACAATATGACATTTCCTTATACTCCTTCTATCGTTACTTTCACACATTCAGGTTGGCACTTGCTATAACATAGGCTCTAAACTACTGTGAAATTTGGCTTTGCAGTGTGCATTTAACATTTTAAGTCTCCTCCAGTGAGAAGAATCTATGTGGGAGCATCCCAGTCCCTTAAATGTGAGATAAATTTGTACATAGCTCCATATTTCATTTCTGCTTTTGACATAGACAGGACGGTAGTTTTCAGGTGGATTTACAGTCATGATAAAACTAAAATCTTGGCTGCCGTGCACCTTAGAACAAAAGGTAGCGAGTCTCTGTAGTGAAACTACGGTGTAGATGAAGGCTGGGAAGCAAAAGCTGTTGAGTCTTGGCTTTGACCTTTTATTAGGGATTAAGGTTATAAAGGTATCAGTAGAGAACAACATTCTGTCACTCGAGTAGTTTTTGTTAGAAGACTCACAGCAACTGTTATGGACGTCTGTTTGATAATGGTTTGGTGGATGTCCCTGTGGTCCAAGCTACAGGATTCTTCACTGTCCCATCTCCTTGTCCATGTGTTCAGGGCTGCTCAGGGACACGTGTTGCCCAAACACCTAATTCCAGCACAGAGATTAGCGACTGGAGTTGGGAACTGCTGCTGCTGCTGCTACATCTGTGTGGCTTAAAAGAGGACCCAATGGCTGATGAGATTAAGCTCTCCGGCGCTTCGTTGGGGCAGAGCATCTAAAAGCACAATGCTAACAGTAGTTTTCAAAAGAAATTCTTCTGGCTGTGATTTTGAAATATATTGCTGGGTGGTTTTTGCTACCGGCACAGGGATGAATACTCTTGGCTACTGTCTCCCTGTGAACTGAGCAGGGCTGGATCTAAAATAACCCATTCTCTTGCTCTGCACTTTGAAAACTCATTTGGTAATATGAGTTATATCTGTAAACTGTAAAATTTATTTTAAAATAACATTTTTTATTAATTGCAGTTGGCAAGTCTTAGACTCCTGCTGATGGCAGGCTTGTTTGAACAAGGGTTTTCTCTCTCTCAGCCCATCTGTTCCTCCTACTTGATCCTGTTGTTAAGTCATAATATTGAAATTGTGACATCAGTAATTTCCATAGCAACAGACTGTGATGTAATTGTGTAGGGTAAAATTACTTTGTGACATCAGTATATGCAATAATAAAAAAAATTAGACTACTGCCCTTTTGGTTAACTGGCCTGTTCTTGAGAAAACTTATTTTTTGCTTAAATGAAAGAAATGCATTCATAAAGATAAATTTATTATCTATCATTTGAGTGTTTTTGTTTTCCTTTGGATAGCTTATACTCTTGGTAAAAGTGTTAAAAAAAAAAAAATCTCAGAGAGCTCTTATTTCAGTTGCTATTCTTTTCCAAATGAGTGATGGGTTTTAGTAACTTTGTTCCTTCACTTTTCAAATCTGCTGCAAAACCCATGTCCCAGGTCCTCACAGTGCCATTATATATTTGGTGAGAGCGTTTTCTTAAGGCATTCTGGCCAGATTCCAGTGCAAACAATGATATATTGCTGTTCTAATGACAGTCTAGAAACATCACTGTACAGAATAGAAACTAAAGACAAAGTTGTGTATTACTGGTGTGTGATGGATGAAACAAGCCCTGGATGTAGCTGTCTCCTGTAACTCTTTGGGGAAAGTAAATCTGTCTTGTGTAAGTAATCCATTGTCTTTTTTTTAAATGTCACTATGAATTAACCTCCTCCTTAAATGTCCTTCCTTTTTGGGTCGTCTGTTGAGAGGGTTAGTGAGATCAAAAGTAAGTAACTTTCCTGTTTCCATTTAAAGATTATAATAAATCTTTTCATTATTTCATGGGGGAAGAGTTGGCTTTCTTTTGTTTTTTTTTAATGCATGAAGTCCCAGATGAATGTCAGAAAGACTATGCTGTATATCAGCTTAAGTTGCATGTGTCAGACAGGAGGCCTGTTTTTCAAAAGAGTGAATTAAATCTTAGATTATTGGTTTTGTTCCTTGCAAGTAGGAAGTCGCAACATACCTATCCTCGTACCATAAGATTGTTTTTCTTCTTGTTACAATGCTGACTTTGTGTTATATATGTTCTGCAGGACTATATTTGATACAAAGAAACTTCTGGAATTTGCTAAACTTGGATGTTATTTAGAGTATGACCTGTTTGGTACAGAATTTCTTCATTACCAGTTCCATCCAGATGTTGACATGCCGAGCGACAATGAAAGAATTGCCAGGTATCTGCTTCCATGCAGTTTAAGCTATAGCATAGCCATTGACAAATTAATATTATTGGTACTTGTTCTAAGGGCATCACAGAGTGATTCTGCTTGCTGTTCAAAATTGTCCTTTTTCCTACTAAAATAATGACTTTTTTTCCTGCTGCTGCCACTTCTCTAGAGCAGCATGTATAATTTCTTCTGTCTGCAAAGGAAGATGTAGAATCATAGTGTTGTAAAATGTTACTTGAGAAGAAAATCAAGAGCTTTTTAAACTTCATTCTCCATCCTAATTCCATGCTGATCTGGTTGAACTTTATCATTTACTGCAATTATGTCGACCATAAAAAAGAAGTCTGGAGGTACTGGATTTATGTTAGGGCTTGGCTTTTGTTTGAAACATGGTATTGGAAACAGTGCTGGTACTAAGCATCATCTGAGCCTGTTACTTCTCATGAATGTGCTAACCCAGCAAGACTCATTGATTGTCTTGGGTGGATTTGGTCCTGTCCTTCTGTCCTGAAAACCAGACTTTTGTTCTTCCAAGTGCTTTATCACCTCTCCTCCCCCTCTCATTTTGCCCTTTCTCTCTTTTGAGGGATGAGATTCCTGTCTCCTCAGAACGCCCATGCTCCTCACATTCACAATGTGAAAATATTGGTTGGCCCTGCTGGCAGAATGCCTCTTCCCTGCTTGTCATCAGCACACACAGCCACAGCTCAGCTGCACAGCAAATCTGTTGTGCTGTGCTAACACAAGGTATTGCCAAGGAGATGCATTCCTTGCAGGAACTGTTTGTTTGAGGCAGGTAGGATCAGCTGGGAATGGGCATCTCACTCCTTCCACGCTGTCCGAAGGTGTGATCCTCCTGTGCTGTTTGTGCACAGTGTTTGTGTGCAGTGAAGCCCTAAGTTTCTGAGAGGTGGTGTGCCATCCTGCCTGTGTCTTTTTTCCTTCCAGAGTCAGAAACAGTTATTTCATTCTCCTTGATGAGAAAGATTTTATGATCCCTAATCACTAAGGAAGTAACTTTCTAGCTTTTGCTTACATTTCAGACATAGCTTCCCTCCCCCTCATTGTCAGATTAGCCTCCAAACTAATCTCTGTTTTCAGACTGTTCTCTTCTTAAGAAGATGCTGGGGTTGCTATTCCACTTACTGCCAAGTGTTTGCTGCTGCTTTTCACACTAGAAATCACTTCTTTCTCTTAACAGGGCTCTCAGTCTTACACTCAGTGTTTAAACTGTTGCAATGAATCCACAGTTTTAACATTTATAACTGGTAAAGTTGCTCTCCTCCCCTGGCCTCCTCCCTTCCCAGTGCCACAGGAGGTCAGCAGGTACAGAAGCACCGTGAGGAATATGTGTAGAGGAATGGACTATGCCTTGGTTAACAAGTGTTTGTTCAACCGTGGCCGTTTTCATTCCGTCCATGATACTTGCTCAGCCACTGTTGTCTCTCCTTAAACTCTCTGGCCTTTGAGTATTTCTTGCAGCAGGCTGTTTATAGGAAGAAAATATGAAAAGTTTGTCTTCTCATTGTACAGTGTGATATGTGCATTTGAGTTAGAAGTGCCATTAAATGGATTTTGTTGGGCTCTTGATGCATCCACACTGGACATTGGATGGCAGTAGCAATCTCCTGGGGATTTTTTTTTTTTTTTGGTCAAACAGCACCAGAGAGGTGGAAATCAAATTGACGTTTAAATGTGTTGATGAAAATACTAAATGGAAAAAATATGTTCAGGTCTTTTCTATTCAAAACATGAATAAACTTCTGTAGTCATGGCATACCTACTCAAAAACAGTTTAGCCTTGTGTGTGCTTATCCATTCTTGCTGCAATCTGCTGCCAATGCAAGTAAAAAAATTAATTTTTTCAGGGACCGTTTTTCTTTGAGTCAGAACCAAGTACTAACTAAACTTAGAGGAATGAGCAAGCAACAATGAATAAGGAATATAAAGGGCCATATGCCTCCTCAACCCATGAAATGAGACCAAATAGGAAAGGAGATGAATCTAAGATGATGTTTGGTCAGTCAAGAACTTAGTCCCTCCAGTGTCATTGCTCTTATTCACTGGTTAGCTTGTGGTCTCTATGTGTTTCAGGCTGGAGAAAATACTTGTGAGGTTGTAATCCTATGGTATACATAGGGTTGTGCTCAATATGGCATTATTTATGGTGGTTTTATGAAGAAAATTGCTTATTTTTTTATCAAATTCTTACTTGCCTTTTTTCTGCTGACTATATTGATTTGATCCTGCTACATGTATCTCCTCATAATTAATTGTAAAAAAAACTGACAGTAAGCGCTTTCAGATGTAGATAGTGTGGTTACTTTAAAACTAATATTTGCTGTCTTGCTGATGAAAGCACAGTCAAGAAGGTAAAAATTAGAATTTCACAGTGTTGGCAAATGATGGAATTGAGTGCCTTCGTGAGGAACAGGTGCTTCTCAGGGCTGGTGTATCCATCTCTGCCATTTTAATGCTGCAGTCTGCTGCAAAATTAAACTGAAACTTTGTGAGATACTTAACAGTGATGCAATACAAGTTTAGACACCCACCAAATTCATTCTAAAAAATGAGCTGAGCAAGTGATTCAGGTTACCAGAGAGAAATGTGGAAAGGAAGGACTCATAGCAGACTTGCTACAATGGGGTGACCAGGACTACTTCTTTTTCCAAGGTGACTTCTTGTCATTTTGCCAAGCCTGCTCAGCTGGGCTGCTGTATTAGCTCCTCTTATTTCCTGGCATATGCCACCACTGTGCAGTGCCTGTCATGTTTATCTTCTTCTTTAGTGAACATCTTTGAAACATGTTTGGATGATAACCATCTATATTGAATGTGATGCTGACAACTTAAAATTTTTATAAAGCTGGTTTGCTAAATGGGAATTAACTGAAGATGTGAACGTATTTGTGTAAATGACACAGGCTTCTTAAAGGACCTGTCACACAGAGCCTGGTCCTTAACAAATGTAATGGGACTGCTTTGTGTATTAACCCCGTGAATCAATCACGCTGAGAAGTTATGTAGGAAATTATAACTTACTCATGTATGTAAAACCTGTGTCCCATCCTTGGTGATGCTGAAGATCTTCAATTCCTCTGTGGACTTGCTGGGACTGGAAACGCAAAGTCACGTGCCAGCTGGAAAGAGTTTTCCTCCTCCACTTTGAGATGTGTGGTGTTGTTTACAGAGATGGTTTTTTTTCATTCAATAAGTGTTTTAATTACAATTAAATGTACTGAATGTGTCTTCTGAGTACCTAAAAATAATTCTTTTCAGTAACAATACAGTCTAGCAGTACAGTAATGTAAAAAAATTTAAATCTGGCTCAGTTCTGTGCTGCTGCAGAGTGAGAACCTTTCACTGACAGGTATGCTTTTTACTTTTGCAGGATTCGCATGCTGATCGATGAAGGCTATGAAGACAGAATTCTGATCGCTCATGATGTGCATACTAAGAATAGGCTGATGAAATATGGAGGACATGGATATTCACATATCCTTAAAAATATCGTTCCTAAAATGCTAATTAGAGGCATATCCCAAGATAAAATTGATAAAATACTCCTAGCAAATCCAAAGCGGTGGTTAACTTTTAAGTAGGAATAATGAATAAATATTCCTATTTTATAGGGAAGCTTGATAAAATTCAGATTTTTTTCAGGTGAGCGGTCATTTTAAAACTTGGTTCTTTTCAGAGAAACTGGAAGTTATTAATTAGATGCAAACAAGCTGATAATGACTTTTATTTTTAATTAGAAAAACAAAATTTAGTATTCTCTCTGCATTTTCTCCCTTCTAAAAGTCTGTTCATGAATCATTTACTCAATATGAACCTACCTGCAAAATTTTTTCAATTGAAATTTTAAAGTAATTGTTTCTAGAGAGTAATCTAAAACTATTATTAAAAGGTAACCCAAAAAATATTTTTGAAGATGTATCATCTGGACTTTGAAGGAAAGTATTGTTTTCAATTAAATTCCCCTTCTCCAGGGAGCAGTTTTAATCCTTGTAATATTGACAGTCTTCTAATTATCCTTATATTCTTTAAGTAATGCTTGATAAAAGGTCTGGGACTTTTAAATAGCTTCCATAGAGAACAGAAGGCAAAAGAAATCTCAAATAATTCAAAGAACATATTGTTTCTTTCTAGTTTAACAATGTACTTATTTTTAAATGCAACTGTAAAAAATACATGGAAAAATATATTTTTGAATAAAGCAATTTGATGACCTCTTAAACTATCTGCAGTATTATTACGGATATCTTTTTTTAATCGCATTAGTTTTTTATCGTGTGGAATCCCATGGCAATCATGTGAAACTTCATGCGGACGAGCTTTTTTTTGTAAGGATGCAACACCAAAAGTCAAAATATATTACATAATACAGTTTTAATGAGTTGCAATAGTTATAACAAAGGTTGTGATATAAGTCTTTACAAATCAGTATATCAAGATATGATGAAAAAGGAAGAAATGTTTGCCTTATATTGTGTTCTTTGCTCTTGTCTAGCTTTAACCAGGGCAGGTGGTTTATCCAAAAAATGGTCTTATCCAGTAGCAGTGGTAGCCTGATTTCAAAAGCTTCTTCAAATCTGACCATTTATGTCTTATAGTATTGAGTTTTTCCAATAAACGCCTTAGTAAATATGCATTGCTAGTTGTAAATGATCTCTAGCTCGGTACGTCACTGTTTGATACTACACAGAAAATCTCTAGCTACGCTGCTGTTGTGAGTGCACTAGCCAACAAAAGCAATGGTAGAACGAACAGACATGAAGTCAGTTACACATCTGTTATTAAAATACATTACCTTGTAGGAAAAAAACCAGGAGTGATCACTACAATGTACAGTTATAGGTTGGCACTTTGTCATAAAGTAAATGCGTTAACCATTTGGTGAGATAATACACAAGCAACTGGCAGCACAATGTCCCTTTATAAATCCTAGATGAATTAGACTGGCGTTCCTCTCCGTCGGCCCAGACTAACTTGGCATTTATTTTGAATTCGACAACTCAAGACAGAAACACAAAGAGTAACACGTTCTGTTTAAGAAAAGCTTCACTCATTCAGACAAGAGATTTTTAGAGAGATTCAGAAAATCTTCATCATACTTTTACTGAGCAGCCAGCACTGAAGAGCTTTTTTGTCACAGTGGCAGACACTTTCAGCATTTTAGTGCAGGTAAATCTGAGTTTGTACCCATACTACATTAGACAAGGTTGCTTGTGGCAAAGTACATGAAATAGAAATGCTAGGTGTAGCCTCTATTACTCTCTAACAATTTATAGAAATGTTACCGTGATTTTGCCAAAATGTTAAAAACATATAACATAACCAACTGTGCTAAGGAGCTAGTTAATTATCTTGTGAAAATTTAGGTTTAGAATGAAATCTGCAAGTTTTAACCTGAGAGCAATAGATGGCCTCCCCTCCCAAAAACAAAACAAATAATAAAGCCATTTTCCAAATAAAAATATTCTGTGGACATTACTGGTATGACTGATTTTAAAGCATTTTTATAACTATGTAACTCATAGTACCTGTGTTTACTTTAATTCTCCAAGCCATTAATCCTTTATATGGATTAAACTTCTTTGAGACTTTATATATATATATCTATATATATATGAATGAGAAAAATAGGTTTTAATACACACTTTTTGCATGTAAATATCTGCTTCTTTCTTTGCATATGTGTTATCATTTTTGGTAATATGCTTATCTGTGTCCATTTCATAGGCACGCCTTACTACAAACTGGTAACTAGCTACCATGGAAAAGGTCTGTGTGACATTTTCTCACGTGTCAGATCTCCAACTCTTCCTTTGTGGGAATAATCCCACTAACTGCAGTGAGACGAGACACCTAAGACAAATATGGTTTTGACCCAATATATTCCTACGAAATTCTAGTTGAACAAGAGATAACTATTTTATTAAAAATAGTACCCAAGTGCAGACTAAATGCGAAAAGACTAATGAAGACTAATTGTTGCAAAAACACTCTACCTTAGTTTGAGGATATGGATGCCAGGCTTGCTAAATATTTACACACCTAACCATCAGGAATGGGCCTGTAATATTGTCTAAATATATATTTACACAAGTTTACAAATTAAAAGTCAAATCCTTTTTCCACTAACATCATGGGAGTTTTGCCATTGGCATTGGTGGAATCAGAGATTTGGTCCAATCAAATAGTCTGTCAACTGTTGATACTTTTTAGGAAAAAAAAAAAAAGTGTTTCTTCTATCCTTTTTTTTTAGAACACAGCTAAGGGAAAGACAAAATTTAAACAACTCCACTGGATTGATTTTATGTTAAAAGTCTAATGTAAACCTACAAAGCAGGAACATTGAGTTAAGGCTTGAAGCTGGTTAGTTTCTAGTTTTAAGTGGAAGGATAAGAAAAGTACAAGGCAAACAATTCCTTTGGAGAGAGAAAGTATATTTTGATTACCTCTTCCTTTTATTGAAAAACATTCCTCACCACATTATGAGTGGACTCCAAGCATCATTGTTAGCAAGTAAGTCACAAGAACCAAAGCTGAAGTATGGATAAAGCAGCAAGATCATAACACATCAAAGTATCATATACACTGAAGAAATAACTCAGTGTCCTTAGGTGCTTTTTTTTTTTCCTATAAAAATTTGACCTGTGTAGGACTTCATCACATGGACACTAACAATGAGGAAGTATTTGCTTTGGCGGTAGTGGATCACACATCCGTTTAACTTGTTTTGTAATTTTTTAACATAAGGTTTCTCTGTGTTGTACAGATGTGAATCAGGTAGCATTCGACTTTTTTTTTTTCCCCTGCTACTGAGGTGTTCGGTGGTCACTCTCGGCTGGGGTGCTTGTTTCATTGACTTTTGCCACGCAAATCCATTGCTTAGAAGAGCAAGCTTCATTTCTGGACTGGTTTGGTGGGTCTTTTTACTCATTATCAGTCAGCGTAAATAATAAATCCAGAAAATGTGCTGTATTTGTTGTTGTTTCCTCCATGTGCTTTTCCTCCATCTAATTTAATGTAAACTTCGTCTCCTGGCTCCAAATGAAGAACCACACTGTTACTGGCGTAGTCATAGTTCTGATCAGCATCCTGAGCAATTGCACTAGCTCGAACCTACACAAAATACATAATGAGTGGTTAAGAAAATTCAGATAATTTTCCCCGCACGATGAAATAAAAGCGTATCCTCAATGTTTTACTTAGCATGTGTCTGCTGCCACTTCAAATGACTAGCAACATACACTGTGGTTTTTTCATGGGGATCTTACAACACAATATTTGAAACTAAAGCAATAACCTGTTAATTTCTTGGTTAGCGTATTAATACACAACTGCTTGCACTGTGTAAATGTTTGAAGCCTTTTTTAAATATATGCATAATAAATAGCTGGAGATTGGAGAACTGCATTCTACATTGCTGTAATTTTTATTTCAGCAAACCAAGTGATTGACATTGGTGAGGCCTTATTGATACCAGGCTGGACTTTTTCCAGAGGTGATTTATTGTCATACTACTAACAGAATCATGCTGCAGATAGAACACAAAAAGTACACACCCACCCCCCACGCACACGCCAATGCAGACAAGCAGGTAAGGATCCTAGTTGGAACTTGGAAAAACTGTTATTGCCACAGTTCAGTAAGCAAACATATAATTTCTGTTTGGTTTGAGATGCACATTTGAAAAATTAGGTGAGTTGTTATTTGCTTTAAGAGGTTTTGGTATCTACAAGTCATTGAAGACTTTTCATTTGCAGCTTTCATGTAAACGTACTTTTTCCCCCATTTCTCCCCTGCTGTTCCACTACTAAGTTTAAACTTGACATTACTAGCAAACGGAAAGTAATCTTTAATTTCAAGATGTATGTTGGTTTCCAGCAATGAATAGCCTGTGCCACTATAAGTCTCCAAATCATTTATATATAATTTGACCCTGTTTGGTAAAATATTTAAACTTAGTCGTATGTGATTTATTTCATTGTAACACATCATCTGCTTGTTGCTTGTCTTTGTTCTAGTGTAGTTACAGAGCAGTAAGTGATTTAGTGGTACTGCAAACCTGAACTAAGTAATAATGCATGACTTGGCGTACTATATGTGGGATTTTGTCTGTTCTGAATTTAAAAAATAGGCTATAAGTCACAAATTTCCATGTATTCATTTCAAAGTTTAAATGATACATTTCCAAATTAAATTTTCATGTGATATGATCTCACATTAATATTGAAATGTTAAAAAGGAGGGGGTTCTTTACCATGCAGGATCTTACAACATTATGCAGCTTAAAAATCACAGGAGGTAGAAATTCTTTATACACTCAGTAAGAAGAGTGAGAAAGGCTTAAAAGGCTTGCAGAGGTGTGACAGTCTGCAAATCTAAACTGATACATGGCATGATGATAAACCGAAATTATTTCAGGACTCCTTGATCCTGAATTGCCTGCTATTGTTTACAGAGGCGATCTATTTTCTTAGTGTTTAAGCAATAATTATTCTAAACACAGGGTATTTCCTCTGGATTGATGACTGGTGGGGTGGAGTTGAAGGCGCTGGGCCATTAACCCTGGAAATACCTTCCAAAGGAAATAACAGGCTGACACTGTTGGTGGTAGTGTAAATGGAAAAAGCAAATGGGAAGGAATAAAAAGGCTATAGATGAGGTAGAGTAACTTTCATGGAGAACTAGTATATTGCCCACTGGCAAACAAAATGGTTTAAATTACTTTCCAAATTCCCATTTACATCATAATGAAATGCTGCTTTGTGGATTTGTCCAAAATGTTCTGTATCTGTGGATATTAAAGGAGAATTCGAATTGTATTAGTGACTATCCCAAGGGAGTCTACATATGGACACTGACTACAACAGCAGTTGGTATTTCATTTTTAAGGTTCTACAGAGTACATACTGGCTGAAGAAAAAAAAGACTCTGGGTATTCAAAGTCTAGAAACCAAAGCATGGATCTTACTGCCCTATGTCTAGTGACAAATGTCCTGTAAACTCCAGTGTGCTATTAGAGGTTTTACCTCCTTGATTGGTTAGCCAGCACAACTTTTTTTTAAAGCCTAGAACAGCCTCAAATGAATTCTCAATGTACTGCTGCGAGAGGGTAAATGTATCTATCTCAAAATTAAACCATTAACGTACTATACATTTCATAAGTTGTATGACTGCTCACCTCACCTTTCATGAAGTTACGCTTTCAGCTTACACACATACTAGCTCAGCTATGTGATCTCAGCACTTCCCTGTTCAAGATTTATAACCATTAAAGAAGACATTATGTTAACACTGAAGACACTGAGATTCTTCCTATGCTTTGCTTAGGAATCATTTTCTTCTGTAAGTCATACACCTTCCAACAGTTTGTTTTTTTCATTGTTAGAAAACACTGAATTTATAATGTTTTCTTTGACAGACTCCATTTAAACTCTTACTTTCAATTTTTCTGAGCTTTCTTACAAATAATACACAAAGTTAACTGATGTCACATCACATCAGCATTTAGTGTTTCAACTATACATCATAATCAAAAGGACACACCGCTGCATTAAAACTGTACATCAATTTTAAATAGTTTGTATACAGATGTTTACCTAAATACTTATCTTTGCATAGATATATACAACTATATACATAGAACCCCTGCCCTCTTCTTTGTCTTTGAATCACTGTGAGTTTAATTTGTCTCATGTCTGGAAGTAGTTATATCTGGGAACAGTTAGACTTCAGGCTCAAATTAATATTTATAATTGGTTACTTTTCAAAAAGGACTGGTATGTATTTTTCAGGGTTTGGGAAAATAAATACTTCAAAACATTATAAATGGGGGTCAAAAAATAGATTAATGTTTTAATTGCAAGTAAAATGGCATTCTCGCAGTGGACAGCATTGCCTTTGTGTGAAGAAATCAAAGCAAATATATTACAATGTTCTCTGTTTTATTAGTCCTGGTTCATCTGCTGAGATAGTATTTACGGCAGACATTTTCTAATTTAATTATTTGCTGCTGATGTCCTCATTATTCTGTTTTCACAGTACTTCTGAGGAGCCATAAACAAAAGGTTAAGTGGCATATCAGATTAATTTACTGGCCGCTGATGCCGGCGCTGAGCACGA
>NW_010119562.1:20863-22823 GCF_000699245.1 Pterocles gutturalis | reverse complement strand
CTTTAAGTTAACTTTAACCCACGACAAATGTCTACTGTAATTTCCAAAACTTATATATAATTATATGTTTTATATCCAGAGTTGAGTGGTCCTCTATCAAATCTGCCTTTTCCTGCTGGCACTTACAAATGGTTATCCTGGACCTTCTCTGAGTTGCTTGCATTTCCTAATCTGATGAAATATGTTTTAGTCACTCTTGTGGCTCTTATTGATCTCTCTCCAATTTTTCCATACTATTTGTGTTGTGGACAGCAGAACAGTGTGGTATGCTAGCAGAGGTTATGTTAGTGCCAGTAGAGACAGTGTTGTCTTCCTGCTTGGTATTTCCTTACCCACATACCAAACCACAACTCTGTTGTGGTTACTCATGGAAGATGATAATGTTGGATTATATACTTTTTCCACGGAACAGGAGGATAAAAATGTAGTATCTTTGCAATTGCCTTCTGGTTGAACAGAAGATCCCATGAACTGGAGTCTGTAAAAGATATTTATCTTGTATTTATCGTGTTAGGAGGGAGGGATATTTGTAGGGCTTCCTTACTGGGTTGTATTTCATGGGCATCCCAAGAAAGGTATTAGGCTATATGAGAGGCAATGTAGCTTGAATCCTTACAAGGACCACTTGCGACAACTGCTTCCTTGGCTGATGACAGAGACTGGGAACTTTCAGAATTAAAATCAATGTTTTTCCTGCACTGAAGAGATGGGCTCTGAGATGAGCTGTGTAGATTATCTGGGGAGATGGGGAGTGGGGAGAATGTAGAGAGTTTAAAACCAATCAAAGGAAAAAAAAAAAAAAGCCAAAAACCTCCCACAACAAGAAGAAAGAAAATTGACTGCATCCTGTCTTGCATGTCAGAGTGTATGCTGGTATGTGTGATGCTTCCATCTCCCATCCAAACATCTGAAGGCAACTGCAGGCAGCACTTAATTTCTCTTATGCCTTTTAGAAACGTTATTGGTTTTGATTGACTGGAACAGACACTGCTTTGGCACTCACTGGTATTTGTACTGGCAAGGCCTCCAGAACAGAGGTAAACCTGACAGCAGAGCAAAGGTGCCTGAGCTGGATCAGTGGCAGCACCTCAGAAGTATCTTGCTTGAGCCCAGAAGGACCTACAGCACCTGATAAATGGGTTATATTAGCTTTGCCAGGCGGGAACTGCCTCTCTTACTGTCACAGTACAACCCAGTCTCTTCTAGGGTATGTGGATACTATCTCACTGCACAGGCTTTTAAAAATGTAGGAATTCTGACCTTAGTTGTTAACAAGTGAAATAGTCACTTGGAGTACAATAGAACAAGGAAATAGAAGAATGAGGGAGAGAGAATTGGCAGAATATGTAATTTTTTCTTTCTTTAAACCACCAAATTATTTTTATAAAAGGTTAAATGAAACCAAGCAACCACATAATATATTTTTTAAAAATGAAAATAAAAAAAGGACTTATTGCATTTTTTTGGATAAGCAGTGTCTCCCTAAGGGATTTTGAATCTTTCTTACCACGGACTTATTTGACAGCTCAGTCATGGTTTGGCTAAGGTCTGATCAGTATGGTTAGCCAAGAGCATCACCAGCCTGGAGGACATTGTTGATATTTAATGCCTTAATAAACAGTCTGGGGGCTGTGAAAGGAAATATAAACAATAGGGAAGTTTTTAGTGTAAATACAAGCACAGAAAATAACCCACATTCCTTAAAGACCTTGTGCAGGATGAATCATTAGCGTTGCTTAAGTAAATCACGTGGAGTTGAGGAGGGCCTGCCTGGCAGCATTACGTAGTTAGGGATAGAAAACAATTAGAAATGACTGTATGCAGATGAAGGTAAAGATGCTGCTGGCTTGGAGGGCATCGTCTTCCTGATGCAGCTTTGGCAGCACCGCACTTTGCTGTGGGCAGTGTGCTTCAAGTTTCACAGGTGGGATTTGTGAGGAGAGGTAATTTATTTTTTGGA